>NC_052050.1:99951401-100251401 GCF_903992535.2 Arvicola amphibius | reverse complement strand
CGAAGTTTTAGCAGCACAAGGATGCCAAGGCCTCAGCCAGGCTCAGAGATGGCATTGTGTCAGACCCACTGGGTGTCCATGGTCCTACATTCCTCTCTAGACTTTGGGCCTCAGATCTAGGAGCATTGTGGGAACAGCCTTCCATCACCTGACCCCCTGGTCTGCACTGCTCTGCCCAAGTTCCAGGGGGTTCACATACTCACTTTGTGAGGTAATGAGATAGGCAACCTGGAGCCAAGAATGATCGCTAAGTTTCTGTGGGATCAGTCTGAGCAGGTCTGGAGTGTGGTTCAGTGGAGAGCTTTTGTCCAGCACTTGCAAGGCCCCAGTGTCAATACCCAACAAGGGGAAAAGGGAGTGGGTAAGAGGTGGATATCAAGCAACCAAAGTCCCACATGGTCCCTGGAACCATTCTCATATTCACATTATTGCAGAGTTGAGCAAATTTCCCATAATTAATCTTCGAAAACCAAGGCATCTACCCTTTTTCTCTCTCTGTCTTTTCTTCCTTCCTTCCTTCCTTCCTTCCTTCCTTCCTTCCTTCCTTCCTTCCTTCCTCCCTCCCTCCCTCCCTCCCTCCCTCCGCTTTAACTGCAGGTGCAGAATGTGAAAGATGGCTCTGTATGCCATCTGTGTTTGCACTGAGAGAACAGACTCTTAGTGACATGTGTTGGGGCCAGGTCTGCTGCTGGGAACTCTAGGCTGTGGAGATGTGGGAGGTGGCAGGATCCTTTCTTTACAGAACGTGACAGAATACAAAGTGTCCATCTGAGTTTCCAAGCTCAGGGGGTGGGCTTGGGGCTACCAGAGTCTCACAGAGTCTTTTTGGCTGCTGGGTCCATCTGCCCTCCCTACATTATGGATGTGGTGTTTGTGTGGAGTCTGTGGTCTTTTAGGCAGAAAAGAGAAGAACCACTTTGACTTTCTAGGGCTGAGAATCTCTTGGGTCCTCCCTTCCCAGCAAGCTGAAGATGGTTTCCCTGCTTCCCCCAACTCCTGTTCCCAGTCATGAGGGAGGAAAGGTGTGTTCTGCCTCTTTTGGGCACAGCCCACCTGGCCCAAGCTGCTCTTCAGAATTGGAGCTGTTTAGGTCTCTCTGTCTCCCTGTACTCTGAAGTTCCCTCTTGCCTCTAGGGGACTTTCGCTAAGCTTTCCTTGGGCTAGAAAAGCCCCTACTTCCTCAGACCACTTGCCAAGGTCTAGCTTTGAGCTGAAGCCCTTCTAGGACCACATTCAGGCTGCTTTCTGCAGTCGCCTCCCTAGGCAGATACCACTGGGAACTCCTTGGCAGGCAGGGACGTGCATACTGCTTGGTACATGGTTCCTTTTGTAAGCTTTTCCCAGCGGTCCCAAGACACCAAGGAGGTTTTGCACTGGGGAGACAGATCACTGACAGTGGGTCCTGAGAAGCAGACAGACCCAGGCTTGGGGTCAGAGGAAGGCAGAGTTGCCAAGCAGCCGGTTCTTATTCCACTCCACGCCTGAGAGCCTTGACCTCTAGGATGGTGCCCTGAGATGAGAGCAATAGAAGAACATCATCTTGGGGGACACAGTATTCTGCTCCCACTGAGACACATTAGGGGACAGAGTGTGCTAAACAACCTCAGGGGACAGTCATTCTCTGCTCCATTCTGGCAGTGGGTCTGAGACACTATAGTGCTGGCTTTCTACAGTAATGCCCAGAGCCAAATCTCCGGTGACCTGAGGTCACAACCACCAATCTAGGGCCAGGGATGTCCTCCTCAGGGTCTCCAGACTGCCCACGGCTGGACTGGATAGTGAAACCCCTCAGGTCCACCTAGCTGCCCTTGCTGGAGCAGCCTTAGGTGTCTTGCATGGATGGTGCCTCCTGGAGCCAGCACAAGGTGAGAAGGATAAGATCTTCAAAGACCACAGTCACTGCCAATGCCTTTGTTCGGCAACTAGAGGAGTATTCCTGGAGAGATCCCATCCACACCAGCCATGTGGCAGTGCTGTTGGGTGTCTAATCACCATGGGGGACAGAGGAACAGGGAGGAGTCCCATCCACAGGTTGCAGCAGGCAGTTGCATCAGGAAGAAATCCAAGAGCGTAACAGTCATTTTAGCTCCCAGGCGGGAACACGTCATAGGTGGCATCTGAAGGATCCTTCTGCCCATGTGCCGTGCATCTCAACCAGGGGTCCTGGCACCCACCAACCTGCTGGCAGAACTGGAGGAGGTGACAACCAGCCTTGGCATCCTGGGGGGTACAGTGACAGTGTCCCCATCTTTTCGGTCCAGTAAGCAATACCTTGCTCTAAGGACAGGGAGCCAGCAGCTAAAACTGACCAGTTTAATTGGGTGGCAGCAAGAAGAGCATGTTCTCTGTGGGAACATGGTCATCCTGCCAAGGTGTCCAGGGCCAGCTGCCATGGCTAGGTTGAGCACAAAGTGACTGGGGTCTGGGTTCCACTGAGGTCAGAGGTCACCACTCTGAGGCTCCACATTGCGCATCTCCCTGGGGTGGCCTCGGGACAGCTTAGGGAAGCGGGAAGCTACTTTGGGCCTGCTGCTCTTGTTCAGCGGTTCCCCAGGCGGGGCGACATCCCTGCAAGACAGAGGAGACTGGGTTGAAGTAAAAGTTGAAATGCAAATGACACAGGCAGGAACAGGAGGGACATGTGAGCCCAGCAGAGGTCACACAGACAGGAGAGTGTCTGTCTGGCCAGCTCCAACTGGTCGGTGTAACTTGAAGAAATAAAATATTCATGTTGCTGTGTAAGTTGCCCCTAACACAGACGGTGTCTGAGCTGGCTTTAGGGCACGTGCGGAACCTGTTTTGAGGCTAGAGGTCAGCTCACCAGCCAGGCACTCTGCCATGCTTCCTTTCATCTCCCAGTGAAGCCTCATCCAGAGCCAAAGAGAAAATGTTGCCCAAATCCTAACACCCAGGGTTGTAACAGATGTGCAGCCAGATGTGCAACAGGGACCTCTGCTGGTGTTCATCCAAGAGGAGAGTCAAGGCACATGCCAGTGCTTGGTGACCAAGGCATGGCTCACAGCCCTGTGGGGATGCCATGTGTGGCACGAATAAGCCCAGAGCCCAGGCCGCAGGTGTGAGCACAGGTGTGGTACTCAGCGGACCCTGAGCCCTTAGACTCTCGGCTGCAGCTCAGGACACCCCTGAGCTCCCCTTGAAAAGGAGAACATATATGGGGCACAGTCTCAAAGCCTTCATGTGTGCTTTTCCTTTCCAGTCCTGTAGGGTCTCACACTAGTAATCAAGCCTCTGCATCCCAGGACAGCCCACAGCCTGCCTCACTCACCTGGACAAATGGTGCTACTACTTAAAGCACAGTGGGGGAGGATGACCTACTGTGTACAGAAAAGCATGAGGAAAGCCCTTGCAAACTCAAGCCTGCTCTGAGTGGACCGTGGGCTCTGTCCTCTTCAGCTGCACCTCCACCAGCAGAGCAAGAGCCTTTTTCTGTAGAGGAGGAGGAGGCAGAGACCATTGACAATGGGCACAGGCAGGGCATGTCGAGATGAGGGGGGCAGGCCAAAACGAAGGTGGTGTCAGCTCCAACTCTTCCTGGCAGAGGGGTGGCAAAGATAGTGAGAAAGTCCTGACTAATAGTGAGAGGGAGTTTTATGGGGACAGTATTCAGGGCACCAAAATAGACGTGGAAAGGATGGAAGGAGACCCCACTTCAGGAAGAGTCTAAAGCTGCTACAGGTGTCATAGTGCCTGCTGCCATCCTAGCAGCCTTACTGTGCAGTCCATTTGGGGGTGGAAAACAGAAACAGAAGCTGATCAGATAGAGTCTGGGAAACACGGCTACCTGTTCTAGTCCCAGCCTTAGATGGGTGACTCAGTAATGCCACTTCCTATAATAACAGTGCTCATGCTGAGCCTGGTCCCCCAGTTCCAATAAGCTTCAATGCTACCTCAACCTGTAGCTCAGAAAGTCTAGGAGCAAATCCATTCACTGAACATCACCCCTGAGTTCACTACAACATGGGTTCTGGACACATGCCCTGGGCCCATCCACTCCACATGGCAGGCCAAGGTCACCTAAAACGACGCCACCTGATCTTGTGTGTCCTGGGCATTCGTGTAGCCCCCTTACTTTCCACTGGCACTCCCTGTGGTTCAAGTGGCACCCCAAGATTGACTTCTCATAACAGTACTGGCTGGGTCTGCAACCTCAGTATGTGCAACCTCTCAGCCTCCTTCAGACCACGCATGCCACCAAGCCTGGAGGATTTCTTGTTTAGTAGGTTAGTATAGAGCAGACACAGCTCTCCTGGGGAATGACTGTCCCCAGTCACCTCCTATTGGTTGTATGCACATTGTGTTGGCTACGGTGAGCAGCTGTTAACACAGACTGAGTTACCCGCAGAACAACCATCACATCAACCAGGTCCTGTCTCCATATTCCTCTCGAGAGGCTGGCAGGCCTCGTGGATACTGCCTGCATGGGCGGTGCCTGGTAGCAGGTCTCCACCTGCCAGCTTGGAAAGGGGTACGAGAGGAAGATCCTAAAGTCCATATGCTATTCTACTGCCAGTGAGGGAAGAGGGCCTCATCTTAGAGGAAAGGCTCAGCTACGGCCCTAAGCTATCTCACTCAGACCTGGGAGCCCCAGGAAGGCAACACTCACAGGACAGCAGCCTGCAATGCACAGGAGACAGCAGAGTCAATACACGTGGGGTCTGACCCCAGCACCAGGGTCTGCCCTAGGCTCACAAAAGCAGCCATTCTTAGCCCAGAGTCACCAAACTCCAAATGCAGTGCAAGCCAAGCTGCAAGGCTTGTTTAAAGCTTGCTGGAGAACCCAGAATGGAGGAGCCGCAGCTGCAGGGTTCTGGAAACACAAAGGCCAGTTGAGAACAATTCCACTCATCGCTGAGGATGAGGAGGCTTTTTGGTAGGCCAGCATGTTGTCTGAACTTTGAGAAGTGACTTTGGACAGTTGTATTAGGAGGGTATGGAGTGCTCTCAAGTGTTATCCTAGCAGATGTGTCTACTGACTCTTCATCCCAAGGAAAAAGGCTCATCGGGGCTGGAAGCCAAGAGCTCTGCAGCTTTCAGTCGGAAGCTAGTACTCAGAGGAGCAAACTCTTGCAAAGCAGCAGGGCCACTGCACTCTCTGCCTGCACCGTTCACTTCAGAGTTAATTTCCACTTAAATGTAGTGAGGACTTCAGAGCCTCCTTCCTAGGCTTCCTCCCAGAATAAGGCTATTAGAACAAGACCACTCAGAAAGAAGGTGGCCCATAAAAACACCTCTGCACCTTCCTTAGAAGGCAAAGGAAATATGGCTGAAGAGATGATTCCTGTCTTCCCTATCTCAGCACTTCAGCCTTAAGGTACCTTTGAAATGTGTTATTTTATTTCATTATTTCCTAGAACAGGTAACACAGAAAGTAAAACAAATTTAAGCAGAAAAGTACAGGGTAAATGCCATGTGGGTCCCCTGCCCTGGTCTCCAGAGAACAGCCCTTCTTGTTCTGAGCAGTATCTTTCTTGAACTACCTACTGCACAGTGTCTGTCTGTCTGTCTGTCTGTCTGTCTTTGTCTCTTTGTGTGTGTGTGTGTGTGTGTGTGTGTGTGTGTGTGACTTACATACTGTTTTGCTTGTTAATTATACAAATGAAAAATATACACTGTGCTGCCTCCTGCTTCTTATGCCCATGGTACATTGCTGAGCTTCTCCATGCTGCTTCGCAGAGATCAGCCCTGACATTCTGAAACAAGGCCGGGTGAAGGTCAGGCCCTTCATGTCTATAGCTCTGGGCAAGGGTGCTGAATGAGCACTGCTGCATCCATAGCAGGAGATGCTGTGGATGCTGTGTGGGTGAGGAGCCCATAGTAATTAGCCTGTGGCAGTTTCCTGGGTTCTGCTTTCAACTTTTCCTTCCCTTGTGGTCCTGAGGATGAGCCCCAGGGCTTTGTGCACAATGAGTAAGTGAGCCACTGAGCCACACCTCAGTCCACATCTAAATGTCTAGGTGCTGATCCCATTGTTCAGCAACAGCATAGGGAAGAAGTGTGATCTGCTGTCCCAACACAAGGACATGAGCTCTTCTTAACAGGAACCCGAGTACAAATGAGCAGTCACCTGCCTGCCACTGGCATGAGGGCCAGGCCCTGGTCTGCCATGAGCAGCATTGTTCTCTCTCCAGACATGCACATGTGTCAGAGACTGTGAAGAGGAGGGGCACAGGCTTCAGGGCTTGGTTCTGGGTTCAAACCCCTCTCTGGCGAGGTGCAGAGACCCAAGGACTGGCACATGCAGATACCCAAAGCTAACACGAGCATGTGGAGGAAGTGCTATGACTAGCCTAGAGCCTCACACAAGATGTCCCACCTGCTGCCCTCACAAAACCACCCCAGTCAACTTAAAGCCAATGCCCTGCTAACCACGCCCACACTTGTCCCTTCTGAGTGGCCTGGGTTATCTTGTTGGACAGCACAGTTAGACAATTTTGTTCCCAGATGACTCAGCAAATTTGGAGAATAGGCCTGTCCTCCATGGTTTCCTTGACGGTGAAGCCTTAGAAAATGTTAGGGAAGCGCCTGCTGCCTAATAAGCTCTGGTGGTTTCAGGACGGGCAGCAGAAACTGTCTTCAGTTTCTGCTCTCCTCTCCAGGCCCATCTGGTGTGCTTGAGAGCCTGGACAGTGTCCTTCCACCCTAGCAGGACTCTGCTGTGCTCTGCGTTTTGACCTTAACCACAACAGGTTCCTTCTGAGTTGGGACCAAATGGGGCCTTTAAATTGCTTTTTCCATGATGGGATTCAGACAGAGTGACTGTAAGTAGCCTAAGGGGAAACTGCCTATGGGGATATCCATCAAAAGTACCAGAGGTCCAGAAGAGAGACGCCAGCTAACTGCCATTCTAGACCCCAGTGCTGTCCCAGAGAGCACAGTCTTGAAATGACTCCCAGGAGCAGGGAAGACTGCACTCAAGAGCAGGGGGACTAAGCAATGGTCATTGTGACACAGGCCACTGTGGACTTCCAACACGATTGTGTACTCTCATGATTGCAACAAGTGTCTCCAGATATCATTAGAGCTGCACGAGGCAGGAGGCCCACTTCCTTCCTGGGGTGGGTAAGGACAGTCTGCTATGAGGTGTCAAAGATAACTCTGAAGCCTTGCTTCTGTGGGAACACACTGAGCCCTGACCTTCATCTTGTGGAATCAGTGGATGTTACCCTTCCCTAAGCCACCTGGGGAAGACCGGAGGCCCCAAAGCACACAAACAGGCTCTGACAAACTACAGGCTTTGTCTGAGACAAGGTCTCACTGTGTAGTCCTTGCTATCAGGAACTCACTATGTAGATCAGACTGGCTCCAAGCACACAGATCCACCTTCTGAGTCCGTGGTCATCATGCCCAGCACCAGCTGCTCTTTAAGGCAGCTCTACCCTCGTTCTGCACAGGTCTGTGCTGACCAACAGGCAGCACAGTTACCACTCAGGCAGTATGTGCACACCAGGGACACCTAACCCACCCTACCCTCTTCTAGGTCAAGGGCATAGAGATTAGCGTCACCTGCCTGATTTTACAACCTATTTACAACTCTGAGAAGGTATCTCAAAGTTTTCAGCAACTGTGGATTCCAGCAGAGCCACATCCTACAGTTAGGATCCCATAAGCAGGAGAAATCATCTCATGGGAATCAGACTTCCTTAGGGCCACCGTTGTAGAACCAGAATCAAGTAGTGATCAACACACTACACCTCGCCTAGGACTGCTTAACAATGCAGGATTTCTCTTGCGCCCAAGCTTAAATACTTCACATCAGTATCCCAGCAACTGTCAATGCTTACAAATGGCAATTTTGGCTAAAATTGCTTCCTGCCTTTTAATCATTACTTTCTTTTCTTCCTTTGAAATGAGTGGCCAGGCCTCACATCTTCAAACTCCCAGAGCAGGGGCTCTGTTATAAACTGAGACAGAGTGGATCAGTCCCCCATCCAATCCACCAATGCATTCAGGGACGTAGCACAAGGACAGGGCATTCGCCTAATATTTGCAATGCCCACTTCTAGCATAGCAATATACCCACCACCAGGTCCACATTCCTTCTGCAATGTAGAGCTGCTGGGGTCCCAGAATCACTAATGAAAATGGGGCCCAGCACCCCACCAACATGAATTTCCCAGCTCAGCTCTCAAGCTGCTCCCACCCTTAGGTCCCTCCCAGCTCAGCTCCGGCCCCCTTGGGGCTTGCAACTTCTCTGCCTGCTGAATTTATCACTAGTTTGGCCAAGACACCTCAGCCCAGGCTTGAGAATTCCTTTCTTTGTGGAGTGATATAAGAGTGCTGGAGAAGCCATCTGTGGAGGAGGGAATGTGGAGGGAAAGAGAGATCAGGGATCCACACCATTTCAGCAGATTGAGCATGCTGTCACCTGGTTTTGCTTCTGTCTTCCCAGAGCAGGCCTGGATTTAAAACATGTGTCCCTCAACTGTCCCAGCGACAGATGTGATGGCTGCTATGGCTGAGTTCCTGTTGGCGTCCAGGCACAGCTGAGACTGCCTCTGCTTCAATGGCAAACTACCTACACTCAATGCCCTGCAGCTTGCCCCATGCCCTAAGTGTGGCAGATGAGATGCTGGACTCCGTCATACTCATGCTGGGTTTCAACCAGAGCTCTGCTGTCATGATGGGCAACATCTCAACTTCCTTGGGCCTTGAGATCTTCTTTTTTAATGAAGACACTTAGCTTTCCTGGGTTTGGTGGCATGGCGCCCAGAGGTGTCTAGTTGGGACCATACACTAAAGAGGACATCAGCGCCTTTAAGGATATAGCATAAGGGCAGAGCACTTACCTAATGTGTGCAATGCCCTGGACCCCATTTCAAGCCCTGTAGAAACAAAACCAGAACCAGAGCAGTAGCAAAAACAAAAAACAGCAATATGCTTGGTGCCTGGTTCACATGGGTCACTCTGGGCTGCTCCTGTCTGGCAGGTATAGATGGCATCATCCACTCTCTAGCACCAGAGTGCCACCAGAGGGCAGGCCACACCAAGGCCCCACCCAGAAGGCAGGCACATAGCCAGGCCACCTGTCTGCCCATGTAGCAGCTTCTATTCTCACTGGCAGGGAGGCAGAGGATGCTCTAGACGGGAAGATCCTATGAACATTATGTCTTCCCCCCAATACCTCCTGATGTCCCCAAGAGTAGCCACTAGTCCTTTCCTTCACGCCACTCTCTCCTTGATGACCTTACCTCGCTCATGTGCCCAGTGCCACTTGTACCTCACGCTGGCATCTGTCCAAAGGCCTCACAAAGCCCAGCTCTTGCTCCTGAGTGTCTCCAAGGCATCACTTACTTACTAACTCATAAGTTTGTCTTCTAATTCCACACGCCAGCGATGTCACCATGTGTACTCCCTCATCTCCATAGTTGTCCGGTTCCACCCTCCATGCTCAAACTCCTCCCCAGTGTTCCTACCCCATCCCATTTCCTAGACCACAAGGTTTACTGGAACCTGCCGTCCTTGCATGGGCACCTCCCCTCACCATGCTGCCATTCTGCTGTCTCCAGAAGGTTAAATACTCTCGGCCTCGGGGCCTTAAATTGCTCCAGCACCACCAGCATCCGCTTGGAATGCATCAGGTGCACACCCTGCACCTGTGGAGAGGAGGAGCTACTCTGGTCTGTGTTCCTGGCTGGCCTGGGCTACTACACTGACAGGCCCCAGGTAAGCTAACCGAGCTTGGTCCTCCTCTGAGTGCTGGGACTAATTTGAACCCTTTGATTTCTTAATCATGTATGTGTGAAGTTTTCCTTTTTTTTAGCAGGAAGGTAGCTGCTTAAACATCTCTAATTTTCTCATCATGTTTTGTTCATTTTTTTAGTCAAACAACAGTTTGAATCACAGCAGTCCTGTGGGTAATGGGAAATAAAGATTTCTCCTCTTGTTCGTGGTAATTATTTATAATTATCAATAGATCAATCTAGTGTTTATATTCTCCTCACAGTATGCTTTGTGGGTTGAGCACGGGAGGGGAAGGTAACATGGTTTTCATGATACTCAAGGTACCAATCTATCATCCCACCACACAGTCATGTTAGCATCTCCATGTCACAGGTGCAAACAGAAGGACGGCACGTGCAGCTCAAAGACAGATTGAGGACGTCAACCCAGCATGTCCTCATTGCTTCCCATCTATTTCATGCACTGAGACTTAGGGGTTGTCCCCCCAAATCACAGTCCTGAGGGAGGTCTACATCAGCCCTTCACTGTCAATCAGTAACTAGCCCAGATTGCTACAAGAGGCAATAAGGAGCCCTGGCTGGGTAACTGAGGGCTCCCTCCCTGCTCACCACAGTCCACAGGGGTGAGAGCCATGGGCCATCATTCAGAGGCTGCCCCTACATGGACTGTAGCTTCCCCCTTTCCCATCCAACACTCCCATGGCCTGACTGCATTTCATTCTTTAATGGCAGGGAGGGCTCCCAAGAACCAGGACCTGAGTCGTGAGTCTTACAGCAGGGAGGGCTCCCCAGGACCAGGACCTGAGTCGTCATGAGTCTTACAGCCATAAAGCACAGGCCTGTAGCTGCCTGCTGTGTGAACACAGTCAAGTCACTCCCCCCACTTTCCTGTCCCTGTAGAGGGGAGAGGAAAAGAAATGAGCCACTGTTGACGAAGTCAGGGGGACTGATGACTATCTTGAGACCATTTCTATGATACAACGTTTCCATATATAAGTTGAATCAAGACCCCTATGTGAAACTTGGCCTCTTGGGTAAAAGTAAGAGGGGAAGCAAGTGACTAATGGTGACCAGAAGGTCCCATGGCCCTCCCTTGTCTTGTCCTTTCCAAGAGCTGCTGTCACATGACTCCAGCTGAGTATTAGGAGGTGCCATCAGAAGCCCTGGCCTCCAAGCCACCATCAGCTTCATGACCTCATGGGCTGAGAGTTCTGGAGCAGTAACAGCCTGAACTTAGCTCTCAGCCGAAGCTCAAGCCTGTCCTTTACTGTGACTGACTGTGCCACTCCGGCTGTAGGCACCTCTGTGGAGCTTCGAGACATTTTACCTTGCTGGGGACAACGACTCTGCCAGGGATGGCAATCCAGGATGTATGGGTATTCTGTATATGCCAGGAGGTTAAGCAGGAGCAGGATACAGTTCAAGGGTATCCCAAGTCCCTCACACAACTTGTGAGAAATGATCCCTGGAACCCGAGCCCCAGTATCCCCTTCCTCCCAGTATATCCCTGCTCAACCTGTGAGTTAGTGTGAGCTGACCCCTCCCTCCACTACTTTGCCCTAGATGTGACCCAGTGAAAGCCATCTGGGGCCTCACTGGAGACCAGCCAAGTACAGGGCTCCTAGCCTGTCATCTGAAACGGGAGCAGTGCTAAAACTCTGGGCCACTGAGGCCTACAGCTGGTGTTTTCTACACAGCAGTAACACGGCAGGAGACGCTGGTCGCCCAGCGACATGACGCTCCCACGGTCACCCTGCCCAGCCCCCAGAGAGGACAGCTGCCATCAGAGCGCTGGCACTGCAGAGACGAGTCAGCTTAGCCATCACCACACCTCTGCCACTGATTTTACCTAAACTGGAAGGAGGGCACTACGCCAAAAATAACCTAATCTTTCCCCTTTCTCCAAACTGAATTTTCTGAGACTCCAATGTTTAAAAATAAAAGTCACAAAGTAGGGCAGGCAATTGTAGTAATATCTATGCTGCCAGCTTGTATCCTTTGGGGACTAACGTGAGACTTTGAACACCAAAGCAAAGCTGTGACTGCAGTCAGAACAGCGCAGCTGTAAAGGCATTTCTTTCAATCCTGTGAGGTCTTTGTGACTAGCTCCATTTTACAGGTAAGGACACTGAAGCAGAGAGAGCCAGGCCACTGGTTATGAGGATCCAGCATCTGGTCACAGGGCCATGTGGCCCAGTCTTGCATTTTCTGCACTGATACGGCTGCAGTGCAATGTGGTAGGAAACCCACCACTACCGTTTGGCTTTTCCACCATAAGGAAACCCGCCCACTGTGCTGAGCCTCTCACTCAGGAGAAAAGAAGACTTCCCCTCTGCTGCCATGGCGCTGGGCTCAACCATGAGGGCACACCATGTGAACACCATCACAGCCAAGGCCTTTCAGGTCAAAATAAAGGATGTGGCCATGGCATGGACATACATGGAGAGTTCTGTGGGCCAAGTGAACTGTGCAATGCTTGCTGTGCCCCTACATCTCAGAATGCTACACACTCTGCCCTGTTACAAAGAGCCCAGGAATGACCTGTGCACATTTCCGCTAGTAACACCCTTGCAGCTACTGTGCAGCTCAGCTCCAGCATGCCAGCTGCCAGCATTGTCTGCAGAAGGGATAACAGAGGAATGGAGCCTGCAAAGGGGCAAGTCTGAGATCACCAGGTCGGTGACACAACCTCAGGTCAAACGCAGCCTGCTGTCCTCCATCACCACAGATGCCACCACTGAGCCACTGAGAGGAAAAGGTCCTGGACAACATTTGTGCCAAGTGGCAGCAGCACAATCGCTTCCTGCCGTGTCAGTAGATTCCTAAGCTGCCTTCCCAGATCAAGCGGGTGAGAAAACAGCCACATCCCTGTCATATCAAGTCCCCCAGTGTAAACAGGAGGAATCCAAACAGCTCTGCTCTTCCTCCGCAGGCGGATCATGGACTTCAATGTTCTAGGGTCATCTAGCACACCCAGCATATTAGACAAGGGACACGAAAGGGCTGTGGCTCCCAAGCAAGCCAGCTAGGAGCAGCAGGTCGGGTGGTGCAGTGTGGAGCAGATATCTGAGGCCATGCCCCGTAAGGATGCCAGATCCCGAGTTCCTCGTTGCATCTTCTTCAGCCCCATTTTCCAGTCCTTTCTGAATCCTGTGCTTCAAGTGAGTCCCAAAGTGGGGGCTTGGGCAGAACTTGAAGTGGCTGCGACAGACCCATCTTGAACCCAGAGAGTTTCCACAGGAAACAGAAAGAAGACACGTGCCCTCACCAGAGGACCCATAACAGAAACCCTGAACTTCACAACGGAGAGCTGGCAATGGAACCATGAAATCTCTCTGACCTGGTCAGCTCCACTCCTGCCCCTAGCCGAATGCTGGATGTGTGTAGTCTCATTTTTAGTCTCATTCCTAGTTTCATTCTCACCTGGAGAAGGTACAACAACACAGACACCGAAGGGGACACATAGGTCTGGATGACTCAATGGAAAGAAGGCTAACCTAGCTCAGGGAATCTGGCAGGACAAAGAACCCATTGTTTTCAACACCTGTCTCTCTCCTGACCATGTCTGCAGACAGCTTTACAAGACCCAGCAAGTCTGCCCCTCAGCCTGCTCAGAATCTCTTAACATATGGTAACATGGCACCATGGCCAAAGGGTTCCATTTCTGTATACATGGCTCACTGTAGAATGAGGGCCTCCCACATCTGTCAGCTGGGTAAGGTAAGCTGCCCAACAGCAGGCTGGGCCTGATCCCTTGGAGCATCCCTGCTTCCTCCGTGTTGACCTTGAGAGCTGGCTTGGGATGCTCTTGCACTGATGGAGTGCCAGGGATGCCACCACAGCTGTGCCATGCCACCTGCTCCATGGGGCCTCTGCCAACTTGGCAGCCTATGTCGAGGGACAACTTACTATTCCTGATGCTCTGAGACTAGGTGCTAATTTCACAGCTCGTTCATACAAAGGAGAAACTTTGGAATCCTCCCCTCCATCCCTGACAGCTTCCTCCCAGCTTCTCTTCTGCCTGGCTGGTGCTGCACTCTACCCACGTCCCTAGAGCCCAACCTTCGCCATCACTACTTTTTGTTCCTCCCTCTTTCTTTGGGTATCTCCATCACCTGAGTGACTTTCAAGTTAGCCACTCCCGGTACTCTACTGGGAATCTGTATCCCAATGATGCTCCAAGGAGGAGTCTCCGTGATTTTGATGCCTAAGTCAGACTTGGAATCCCCCAACAAGAATCTATTCTTAGGATACCTTCAGGCTTTTTCATTCACCATTATACAACCTACAGTGACCTGTGCAGTGAACAAGCAATACTAGCTTGAGCAGAACCGAGAGAGTAACAGGCTAGAGTAAATTCCCCAGACACGGAGGACTCCAGCTAATACCATCAGCACTGCTGCAATGCTGCTTATTTTTCTCACCTGGAAAAGGAACAGCAACACAAACACCAGGTGACCATGGAAAGGTCAACCTAGCTTAGGGCATCTGACAGGGCAAAGCACATACTGCTTTCATAGAGCCCACAGGTCTGCAGCCAGCTTAACAAAATCCAACGAGTCTACTCCTCAGCCTGCTCAGAGCCTCTCAACATGCTACACCTACCTCCTAGTGAGGCTACGAGCACACCAGAAGCATGCTTCTAGAACATACTTCTTACAGCTCTTATCCTGCGGCACATCCTATGAAATTAGCATAATTAGTCTTTATTTCATTTGCAAGCATGCCTGTTGTTTACAGTGCACTCAGCATCTGCAAAGGCACAATGAACCAATGGGGAGGGAGGAGAAGGAGAGAAACACGAGTCTATCCTAGCAACACAGTAACAGAAGAGGGCTGGGAGAAAGGCTTACAACCTTGGGCTTTGCTCAGTGCTTCTTGACTAAATCTAGATCCAGGACAGAGGCAGCCTCCTGCCCCAGGTCACACAGAAACTACCTGGGCAGACAATGGAGACCGGGATGCTGTGGAAGGTCAGAGTTCAACAAAGCAAGACACGATCCTCTCAATGCTATTAAAGTTACACTTACTTTTTATATGGTTTATTTTTTTATATTTAAAAATTTCCATCTCTTCCTCCCCCTTCCCTCCCCTCCCCTCCACCCATACCCCCTTCCCTCTCCAGGCCAAGGAGCCATCGGGGTTCCCTACTCTATGTTAAGACCAAGGTCCTCCCAACTCCCCCCAGGTCCAGGAAGGTGATCAACCAAGCTGAGAAGGCTCCCACAGAGCCCGTCCATGCAGAAGAATCAAAGCTCAGTGCCATTGTCCTTGGCTTCTCAGTCAGCCTCCACCATCAGCCACATTCAGAGAGGGGAAGTAGACACGATCGCCGGGCAAAAATTGGGAACTTGAGGGTGGGGTGAGACTGGGCCAAGGGGAGATGGGGAGAGAAAAGCATGAAGGAGAGAATGGGGGGAGCTCGGAGGAATGGGATGCTTGGGATACAGGAAGGGTGGATATAGGAGCAGGGAAGCATATATCTTAATTAAGGGAGCCATCTGAGGGTTGTCAAGAGACTTGACTTTAGAGGGGTTCCCGGGTTTCCAGGGAGACGCCCCCAGCTAGTTCCTTGGGCAGCTGAGGAGAGGGAGCCCGAAAAGGCCAGTTCCTATAGCCATACTGATGAATTTCTTGCATATCACCATAGAACCTCCACCTGGCGATAGATGAAGAAAATGACTGAGCCCCACATTGGAGCACCGGACTGAGCTCCCAAGGCCCTGATGAGGAGCAGAAGGAGGGAGAACATGAGAAAGAAAGTCAGGACCGTGAGGGGTGCGTTCACCCATGGAGATGGTGGGACAGAACTAACGGGAGATCACCAACTCCAGTTGGAATGGGACTGATGGAACATGAGTTACACTTATTTTTAAACCCTCTCCACTTCTTGAACAGCTCGGCATTGATGAGGACTGTGGAGCCTAGAAGGCTCCTGATGATCTGCCACATCAGTTTAGGAGAGAAGGTTCTGCGTTGTGCACATCAGTAATCCCTTCTGAGACAAAAAGCCTCAATGTGGGCTCAAGTGGGCCCTGGCAGAGACAAGGCAGCCCACTGTGACACTGGGCGAAACTTAATTGCTCTCTGGGAGAGCATGGATTTCTCATTTCAGCAGAAGCTATATTTAACAACATCTGGAGTAAAATTAATGGTGAGTGGGGGAGAAACAGGGACCACATCCCTGCTGAACTCTGGGCTGAGACCTACTTCACTCTGTCTCCCTCACCTGTCCCACCAGGGGCATGGCAGCTTCCAAGGGGCGAGTTCCTCTACAAAGAAATGTTTTAGTAACATGTTGAATGACAGCCTAGCAAATCATTGAAGCCATGTGATGTGCTGCCCAGTTCCTCAGGGAACTCTTCAAGTCAGCCCTCCCTTCATTAATGGCACCAACTTTTCCCCAGGGACCTGAGTAAACCTCCACAGCAGGTTGCAGTCCTGGGACACTGGACCAACAGCTGGAGGGCCTGTGTGGGACTGACCTAGGCTCTCTGCATGTGGAGTCTGTTTGTGAGAACCCTAGCAGTGGGATCAGGACCTGTCCCTGGCATGTGAGCTGGTTTATGGGAACCTATTCTCCATGTTGGGTTCCCTCGCCCAGCTTTGATGCAGGGGGAGGAGCTTGACCCTGCCTCAACTTGATATGCCATGCTTTGTTGACTCCCATGGGAGGCCTGCCCCTTTCTGAACTGAAGAGGAGAGGCTGGGGTCAGAGGTGGGGGCAGGGAACAGAGAGGAAGGAGAGAAACTGTGGTTGGTATGTAAAATAAATCAAAAATTTAATTAAGAAAACAAGTGCTTGGAGGACACAGACAATGTGGGGCTCCTCAGAGTGGACAGTAGGGGTTGCCATCTTTCTGCTTCCTATCTGGTGTATGCGGGGGAAGTCTGGCATCCCCATGTGCCACACTGGTACAGAGTCCAAAATGGAGACGAAATGCCCACTTTCCATTGTCCCACTTTATGCCTCAGAGGGGCTGCAGGCCAAAATGGGGAAGGCATATTCAACCTGCTCTCATTCAAGTCCACTCTCATATCTGTGGGGCTGGCAGGCTGCTCAACAGCCATGAAGTTGGACATGTAACGGCATCGACAACTGCAGAGTGTGTGTGGCAGCAGGCACTGTCCCAACTAGACCCAACACTGCAGAACCCTGAGGACTTAACGGCATATTCAGGAGGGAATTCACCACTCAATTCCTCTCAGGGGTCTGGTCTGCCCTGCTCCCTGTCATATCTCCAGGGGTGAGAGGCTACTAAAATAGATGTAAACACAGATTGGCTCACAGAACAGACTGGCAGGCACATGGCTTGAGCAAATGGTGACAAGTATCTCAAGTCCATCACCTATGTGGACGGGCTCTGGGAGGAGCAGCCTTGGTCCAGAAAGCCACACCCTCGAGTCTCTGCAGAACTAGGCAGGTCCTGTGAGTGTGTGTGATACAGTGAGCATGTGACATCATGAGCATGTCTGAAACCAGCCAGAGAGCGATGTGTGTGGGGAGACTGGGGTAGCATTAGGAGACAGCAGGATCTGAGGAGTACAGCGTCACCAGTGGCCAAAGCTGAGTGTTGTATGGCAGTGGGGGGGGGGAAGCCAGGGTAAGATCAATCTTATGTTCAAGAGAAGCCTGGAATCTCAATGTTTTAATCTGATGGCGTTCAGTTGTTTTATAGCGGCAACCACATCACTTCAGAAACAGAGGGTTCAGGTGTGTTCACAGGCTGTAAGTTTCCCAACTGCATCCCCAAACCTAGGTGAGGGCACCATTCTGCCTAGGCTCCCCATGTGGTGGGAGCAGCCCTAAGATCAATTATGCCTCCTCTCTGGCTGTACATGTTATAAAATAGTCTATACATGTAATCGTATCGCTATAATCTAACTGTTACAAACCTTGTGGGGTTGGCATTTTAATGGCACCTTCACACAATTCCACCAGGAAATCAAGAGCCTAGAAGATGATGAGAAAAGACGGGTGCAGCATGAGGCTGGCCCATCTGACTGTGACAGCGTCTCAGAAATGCATCCTGAATATTCACTCACTCAACGTGAAAATAAGACAAAGTGTCTGAAAGACCCAAGGGACAGATGCAGAGATTTATTATCAATAATGCTTTGAGGGTTTATTTCGTTAATTAGAAATACATGCACATATGCACACATGTGTTCATATAGTTGTGTGTGTGTCTGTGTACGCACATTTGTGTGTGTTCATGTATGAGTATGTGTGTTGATGGAGGAGAGTTATCTGTCTATGTTTCTTTCATTGGTTAATTAATAAAGAAAACTGCCTTGGCCCTTTAAGAGGACAGAAAATTAGGTAGGTGGAGTAGATAGAACAGAATTGTGGGAACAAGGAAGTAGAGTGGGGGAGACGCTTGAGGCAGTCGCCATAGGGAGTCTCCATGCTGCTCCTCTCCGAGATGGACACAGGTTAAGATCTCTCCTGGTAAGCCACACCTCGTGGTGCTACCCAGATTACTAAATATGGGTTAAAGGAAGATGTGAGAATTAACCAATAAGAGGCTGAAACTATGGGCCAGGCAGTGTTTTAAAAGAATACAGTTTCCGTGTAATTATTTTGGGTGTAAAGCTAGCCAGCGGCCGGGTGGCGGGACACAGCCCCGCCGTTTCACACTACAGATTGGCGCTCCAATGTGGTGACTAAATCCACTTAAAAACCTTGCCCGCTTGGGATCGGAAAGAAAGTACTCTGAGACCATGCCAATGGCTCACTGCTCCCTGCCTGCACCTGGGCAGATGGCGGAATCAGGCTTAGGCGAGCGGGACAGCATTTGCGGATTCCTGCCGCCATAGAGAGAGAGATGTTTTCAGACTGCGAGGTGCTCTGCGCATCAGATTCGGCTGTGACTTGGATTAAAAGAGTTTCTGTGCTGCACTCTCAGTATCAAAATTAAACTGCTGAGTGCAGCTCCAATGTGGACTGCTGTGTACCTGGAACTTTGTGCAGCTCAGGGGCACCAAATGACTGAGGCAGTAGCAGCTCTGGCTCTGCTCCGCCATGCTAAACTGTGCTGACCTCAGGCAGGTCTATCGTAATTACCATAATAACAGCGCAGTTAAGGTTTAGACTTGGCTGTAAACAGGCGGTACCGTATTACCTCTACCTGGCGCAACTTAAGTTTTTAAAAAGTGGTTAACCTTTTAAGAAGTGCTCCTGGATATTAAAAAATTACAGATTCACAATAGGACAGATTCAGTCATATAAATATACGTAGGCTTGAGAGAAGAAGAAAATATAAAAAATAAAGTTAATGCCTAAAAACAGGATAAAGTCTTTAAAGAGACAGAATAAAGTAAAGCGATAGAGTGAAAATAAGCCACGTAAAAATGGAAAATTCACAGAGAGTCTGGATTATGTATTTTATTGTGTTTTCTTTGAAATTTTTGACTGTAAAGGAGCTAAATACAGAGAGACATTTCATTATATGGGCTGCCAGTCTAGACTAGAATGGACATCTTAACGGTATGACTTCAGGATTTGGATCTAAGAACATGATGCTTTGGAAAGAGTTTCTTCTTTTGTTTTCACAGAGGACGAGACTCTGTGGATTGCTTCTATCCCAATATGGTATGATAGACCACGCCCTCCTGAAAGGTTGCTGTGAACACCCTCAAAAAATTACTTCGCTCAACTGCCGACTGAGATGAACCTAGCAGACAGGTTATACCATGAAAGACCTAAATAACAACGCCCCCATTCAGCAGGAAGCAGTTTGGAGAGAAAAAACTGCGCCCATTTTCCCAAATATTGTTTATAAATGTTCTTTTACATTTAAAGGGGGAGATGATATAGATATGAATTTGCATTGGTATAGATTTTAAGGTCAATTTTGTTATATGTATATGTATTTCTGATCTTGATTAAGCTATTGTGATTGTAGTTCATTTTAAAAACTGTAATGTATAATTAGGAAATATAGGTTGTTAATGGATAATCATTGATAATAGTTAAGCTTGTAGTCATGTTATTAGATTTTCTAGATATGTAGAGATATATTTCAGTTAGATAGACATTCTTCATATCTTTCAAGGACTGCAGAATATGGCATTTAATGTTTTAATAACTTAGGGTTTTTCATGACAATGAGACACGTCTGCTCCTGGCAGCACCAATCTACTTCGAGAGGAAGATGGGCATCGAAGAGGCTACTTATGGAGTTTGTTAGCCATTTGGGCAAGAAACTGCTCTTGGCTGGACTGTTCCGTAAACTAGACACAAAGAACCCGCAGAGAGAGGACTGCTGAACTTGCCTAAAGGTGAGATGGCCTTTTGGGGTTCCTGGTTCATGAAAGAGTCTGCGAGACGTTCTGCAGGACACAGCAGAAAGTGACTGAACTGTCTTTGGAATTTCCTGCTTCATGAAAAAGTCTGCTGGACACTATGGGCCTGAAGGCTGAAGATGGATGCCCCAACGGTACAGAGGAACTTTGGGTGACTGTCCAGGCAGCGAGTTGTCTCTGTCATTTCTAGAGTTTTATAAGTTACTTATTTCTTGTTTACTTAGGTAGCATTATATCCTTCTGGAGTCTTTGATGGAATTGAAGAATAGATAGATAGTTATAGCTTTCCTTAGTTATGATAAAAGATAAAATAGATTTAAATATTGTAACTGTAATACTTGCTTGATAACTGTTTTGTTATATGTAATTTTGCTATGTTAAAGTTGAAGCCTTTCTTTTTTGTTTAAACAGAAAAAGGGGAAATGATGGAGGAGAGTTATCTGTCTATGTTTCTTTCATTGGTTAATTAATAAAGAAAACTGCCTTGGCCCTTTAAGAGGACAGAAAATTAGGTAGGTGGAGTAGACAGAACAGAATTGTGGGAACAAGGAAGTAGAGTTGGGGAGACGCTTGAGGCAGTCGCCATAGGGAGTCTCCATGCTGCTCCTCTCCGAGATGGACGCAGGTTAAGATCTCTCCTGGTAAGCCACACCTCGTGGTGCTACCCAGATTACTAAATATGGGTTAAAGGAAGATGTGAGAGTTAACCAATAAGAGGCTGAAACTATGGGCCAGGCAGTGTTTTAAAAGAATACAGTTTCCGTGTAATTATTTCGGGTGTAAAGCTAACCAGCGGCCGGGTGGCGGGACACAGCCCTGCTGCTTCCCACTACAGTGTGTAGACTTATCTATGTATCTGTGTGAGTATATGTATATATGTGTGCACACTTGTCTATGTATTTATCTGTGTGTATATATATATGTGTATGTTTATCTGTATCTGAATGTATATATGTGTGTATACTTGCCTGTGTGTCTGTGTGTGTATGTATATGTGTGTATACTTGTCTATGTGTCTGCGTTTTTATACTTAACTGTGAACCTCTGTGTGTGAGACTGTGTGTGTATGTGTACACTGCCTGTGTATCTGTATGAATGTGTATGAATATGTGTATATACTTGTCTGTGTGAATGTGTATGTGTATATACTTGTCTGTATATCTCTGTGTATATGTGTATACTTGTCTGTGTATCTCTGTGTGTGTAAAAGAGAGAGAGTGTATATGTGTATGTGTGTATACGTGTCTGTGTACGTATCTCTAACTGGACCTCTCACTAGGAACTTCATCGGGGATGCTGGTCTCATAGTCCTCAAAGGTCGTGAGGACCTTTGCTAGTATGGGCAAGATCTGGCTGCAGATCACCTCTCTGAACCACCTGCAGCTTTCACCCTGCGGTCTCATCTTGCCCACAAAAGACAGGAGATGTAGCTTAATTTGTAATGTCCAGGAAAGTCAAAGGGACACGGCTATTTAGTGCTGCCTAGAGTCTAGCCCAGTGTTTGGTCAAACTTCCATTCCCTGGTCTCCTGCTGAAATTCCCTTTGCTCTTTAAGTTCACAAAACTGGACCCTGTGCTCTGTGTGCTATTCAGGGATAGAAAGTATCTCTCACAGCACTGATTAACACAAACTGCTGAGCCTGCATTCCGGAAATGTTGCACACACAGTACAGTTGTCACAGCCCAGCAGCCTAGCACGTGGGAATGAGCACTGGTGCTGGCCTTCTGGAGCTAGCTGGGACCCTCAGATTCCTTGCCGTCAGTCCTCTTGGGGCTCTACAACAGAAAATAAAGCCCAAATTGCTGGGACTCATAGGGAAAGGTTAATTCCCAACACACCTGAACTGGAGATGTCTGTGAGAGACGAGTTAGTGTTTTCATGATGTACGTGGCCTTCCCCAAGTATGAATACCCAGGCCCTGGTGTCCTACTACCTGGATAACAGTAAAAGGGGAAAGCATCTTTCAACACACAGTGTACTAGATGCATATCTTTCCACAAACCTTGAGACAGCCAGAACCCATGAGCAGTCTTCTCAGCTACAACAGAAGGGCCTTTGCAGGGCAGAAAGTAGCTCTGTCTGGTCAGAAGCTCAGCCTGGAAGTTCTGGTGCATCCCACAAAAGTGGAAATCAACCTGGCTGTAGCATCACTGTGGGAGTGAACGCCCCAGATGCCTTGCTGCACACTGTTTTAAAGAGCCCCAGTGGAAAGAAACTAATTTTGTCCCAGCAAATTATCCAGACTCAGACAAAGGCTTCTCAAATGAGATTCTCAAACATACCTTCGGGGACCCACAGGCTTTTTCCTATGGCTTCTCACACCTGGGACTTCCATGAAGAGAGTATATTAGAAACACTATCATCACCTTCAACAGTACCTGGAGACATTGAAAACCATAGGGCTTTGTGCCACGATCACTCTAACTGCAAAGACATAAACGCCTCAGGCAAGGATGACACTTGGAGCAGAGTGACTGTCACTGATAAGGTTCCATCTCAGTGTGTAGCACTGCCCACATACGCTAAAGGCACTTGCTACCACACCTGACGACCTGAGTTAGACCGCTGGGACCCCCATGGTGGATGGAGAAAAAGCAACTGCAAGTTGTTCTCTGACTTACACACACACACACACACACACACACACACACACACACACACACACACACATTTTAAAAAGGTAATAAAAATTTTAAGCACAGTCATGGACAGAGGACCATCAAGGACACTCACTCACACAGGTCTCCCAAAGTGCAGGGTGAAATTTGCATTTCAGCTCCTAGGTACCACCTGCTCCACAAGCCCCAGACACTGCACAGAGCAATCGGCTCCTAACTTCCAAAGAAGCAAAGGAAGCAGAGCTTGGTGTGGTGTCCATTCTCCCCCGACAGGTACTCACACAAAGAAGGGCACCAGCTGCACCAGGGTCTCTTTCTTGGGGTTTGCAGCAAACTCAGGCACCATCTGGATGACCTTGTTCATGACGCTGCGTAGGTAACTCTGGAGCTGCTTTCGTCGCTCCTCCACGAACTTGGCGTCCTAGGAAGGCAGGTAGAATGTGCACTCAGTATGCCTGTGTCATCTCAGAGCGGATCTTGTTCAACACACACCCATCAGGTAACAACTATCAGAGGCTATGGAGTACAGCTCAGTGGTGGAGCACTTGTCTAGCGTGTGCATGGTGCTGGGTTCAATCACTGCTGTGCACAACTGGTCTCCAAGGCTTTACGTGTGCTATGGGAAAGATGTCTAGGATGCTATTTTTATCAAGCATAGGAAAGGCAGGTCCAATACCTGTGTACAGTGTGCTCCCACAAATGAGTGAGTGAATGAACGAATGAATGAATGAATTACTAGGTGTGGCTGTTATTTCTTGGTGTCACAATATTCTAAGTGTGGCATCAGAGACCGAGGACAGAACAGTGGCTCTGAAGGAGTTCACAGGCCACTGGAGGTGACATAAGTGAATCTGGTAACCACATGGTATACATAGTTATTAATCACACTGCTATCCTTTGGAGGACATGCTTAATTTTTGTTAACAGTTTTTCAAAATATGAATCTGTCACTGATTACAAAAGGTTCTATGAACAAAAATTTACTATCTCTTCAAAATGTGGCTGAAGCTGTGTGGCACAGCCCGGAAGGCAGGCACAGTGTCCGAGTCAGATGGTCACACAGGGTACACACTCAGAGGCTCCGAGTGTGTGCTCACCCAGCCTTACTCCATCCTGTGTCTTGTGGTCTTGGCACGCAGGACCCCTGCCCAGACAGTGGCCTGCACCTTCACATTCTCCAGGTACTTCTACCTGCATGCCTCTGCCTAGGTGGGCTCTAGATCGTGACAAAGAATGTGGGCAGTATGGGTGCCAGGGAAGGCTCTCTCTGGGCTCAGTGCAGAGAGGAGAAGGCTGTGGGTGAGCAGGGGCTCACGGCCTCACAGTCTGCTGAACACACAGCAACTGAGGAAGCTGCAGCCTAGAACAGAGCTCACCCTTGCCATCGGACCACAGCAAGGGGCCATCTCCCCAGGGCTCAGACACACTCTGTCCAGTGAGACCGTGTGTTAGACGGTACTGAGGCAAGCCTCCTAGTGCCCTGCTCTCCAGCAGAGAACTCCCTGTGGGCTGGGGTGAGAGCGCATGAGTGCACACAGATGCCTGGTACCAGAAGAGTGACATTTTCAAAAGTCCACCCCACACAGAAGAGCGGGCCCTGCAGTAGTGGACATGTGTAGATGCAGATAGTACTGCAGTTTTTCTGAGACTACAGTTTTACGGAGCCCTGTGTGTTCTCTGGAAAATCTCCTTCAGGAACTGTGTGGGAGGAAGAACCACGGAGACTCTGCTAGCAGGGCTTCCCTAGCCCTATAAAGGCAGCAAGGTTTTCTTGTCCATAGCCATGCCACAAGTTGCCCCAAGTCCTGTGGGTTGGATGGTCACAACCAGCACTGCCCCTGGTCAGTGGCCGAAACCTCCTCAGCCTGGTGGGATCAAGGCAGCAAAGGATCTTCCAGCCCAAGCCGGAGCCATTTGGACAATGCTCACTGGTTCTGGATGCTGGATTCTGCTCCGTGGTCTCCACACTTAACACATCAACTGATTAGATGTTCATTCCTGACAGGGTTGATGGGAATGGGCCTGGGTTTTAATTTGCACAAGAAACCTCTAAGGCCAGCTTGAAAGGCTCTACAGCAAGAAGATGGGAAAGGTGCTGTCAACCCTGGGGGCAAGGAGTACTGTGGAGGGCTCTGGGCTTGGACAGGGATAATGAGCACTACAGCCACAGGAGGTCAGAGATGGCCAGTGTCCCACGTGGAAGCCAGAGGACAACCCCCTGCCAGCAGTCTGGCCTGCCCCTGTGTCACCTTTCACCCAGGTCCTGCAGGCAATCGTGACTTGGCAGATAGGGTCTCACCTGGAGGAACCCCCTTTCCTAGTACCATTCATATTGAGAGCCAGTACTGAGGAACCCACGCTGTTCTGATTACAGAAAATCAAACTGAGCAGCAATCATTGTCTAACTGAGAGAGAGAGAGAGAGAGAGAGAGAGAGAGAGAGAGAGAGAGAGAGAGAGAGAGAGAGAGAGAGAGAGAGAGAGAGGAAAAACCACCTTGGGTGTCATCCCTCCAGAGGTACTATCCACCTTATGTTTGAGACAGAATTTGTTACCTAGAGCTCCCTGAGTAGGCCGGCTAGCTGGCCAGTGCACCACAGGGATCCTCCTGTCTCTCTTTCTACCTCCCCAGTGACAGGATTACAAACGTGTCATCATGCCTGGTTTTTCTGTTTGTCTGTTGTTGTTTTAAGGCTAAGGTATTTTTCCTTTTACTTGGTGTTTTAATTGAACTCAGACCTCAAGCTTGCATGATAAACACTTTCCAGAATGCACTACCTCCCCAGGGAGCAAGAGCACTCCTCGAGTCTTCCTTGTGTGCCATGCTCCCCATGAGCTGCATCCTTAGGACACAACCAAGGCTGGTGACAAGAATGATGGGAAGAACCAGCCCCAGGTCCTAAATTAAATGGCAGCTTAGCAGAGAAATGGGTCTTTAAGGTGCAATTTCCAACCCTCAACTCAATACAACCTCCAACCTGCAGAAGCAAACCCTCCTGACCTTCTCTCCCTGACAGTCACCTGTATTCAGTTCGCAGAAATCCCACTCTTCCTTGGCTTAAGTAGAAGCCATGGTATATACACAGAGGGATGCCTATCACCCCAGTACCAAGGCAGGCTGCCTGACACAGAGGGATGCCTGTCATTCCAGTACCAAGGCAGGCTGCCTGGTACAGAGGGATGCCTGTCATTCCAGTACCAAGGCAGGCTGCCTGACACAGAGGGATGCCTGTCATTCCAGTACCAAGGCAGGCTGCCTGACACAGAGGGATGCCTGTCATTCCAGTACCAAGACAGGCTGCCTGGTACAGAGGGATGCCATCATTCTAGTACCAAGGCAGGCTGCCTGGTACAGAGGGATGCCTGTCATTCCAGTACCAAGGCAGGCTGCCTGGTACAGAGGGATGCCTGTCATTCCAGTACCAAGGCAGGCTGCCTGGCACCAAGGGATGCCCATCACCTCAGTACCAAGGCAGCTGCCTGGCACCAAGGGATGCCCATCACCTCAGTGTGAAAGCAGGTTGCCTTGCACAGAGGGATGCCCATCATCTCAGTATGAAGGTAGGCTTCCTGGCACATAGGGATGCCCATTACCTCAATTCCAAGACAGGCTGTCTGGCACAGAGGGATGCCTATCACCTCAGTACCAAGGTAGGCTGCCTGGCTTTTGACCTTGAGCCCTGAACTGCTCCCAACAGCTTTTGCTTTGGTCCTCAGCCTGAATCTCCATACTCCATGGGACACAGGCAAAGGAGAGACTGCTCACCAGCAACGTGGGAAGGCCATGCCATCCTCTCTGTAAACAGTGGTGGGTTTACTTTATTATGAACAATGGCAAGTTCTCAACAGCTTCTCATCTAATGAAACTGAACCGTTTCCCAGAGTTGTTTCATTATTTCGGCCTTTTCATGAGAGGAGCTGTGAAGCCAGGGCCTCTCACGCACACTAGGAAAGTGTTCTCCCTCTGAGCTGCATCCTGGCCCATGTTAACACAGCTGTAGTTGGCTGTGGTGGTGCACTCCTGTTATCCCAGCACCTGGGACGTGGAAGCAGAGGATCAGGAGTTCAAGGCTAGCCTTGGTTAAGCAGCAAGTTTGAGGAATGCCTGTGCTACATGAGACTCTATGTCAAAAACAGGACAATAAAATAAAATAGGTAATAAACAGTTATAGCCACTTGATACTTAATTCTTAAATACTTAATTTAACAAATAATTCTAGAAAATTAGGACATGTTCCTATTTAACCAAACACCATGACTACCGTCAACAAAGAGGATAGCGCATCTGTACTACTGACGTCCGCATCTCAAGAGCTGCTTCTGGAGCTTTCCTTGCTGTCTGACTTTGTCTTCACATAGGTTCACATTTGTATCCCAGGCTGGCCTTAAACTTGTGATCCTGCTGCCAGGGTTACAGGTGTGCACCAGCATGCCTGGCTGGTCTTGCAATGTAAGATGCCAAGGCTAAGATGTCAGCTAGAAGCTGAAGGGGGCGGTGTGGACAGTGGTGTCAGGCCTCATGAAGAAGTCAGTCCCCACCATCCTTACCACAGGTACTGACAGGAGTCCATGGACAAGGTTGGACCCACAGGCATGTTTTACATGGACCGAGCAGTGTTTGAAAAGACTAAAGCGGGTGATTTCTTTAAACAAACAAAAGCAGATCCTTAGCTTCCCTTTCAAGCCCAGCAAGCAGCCCTGTGTTCTTGTCTTACTCACTAGCCTGCCGTCATTGGTGTTTTCCCTCCATCCCAATGCATATTCACATAGGTCTAGTTCAGCCTTCATCACAAGATGCTCACACAGTGTCCAAGGATAACATGAGCCTTGAAAAAGCATGCTGGTTGAAATAATAAATACATGTAGGAAGGGCAGACTGGTAGCCAGAGAGAGTTGCATGGAGGCCACAGTCCACAAGAGAATACACAGATCCCAAAAATAGTGGGTTGACCCAGAAACAAGCCCTTGGTTCTAAGGGCTTCTGGACAGGGGAGCATAGGGCAAAAGACCAGTATGTCAGTGAGCTGGTCCTTCAGAGCCTGTGTGTCATCCTGGGTACCTGGGGTGGTATCACAGGCACGCGTCAGTTCTTAAAGGTCCAAGAAACTGGGGAGCTCTGACTGGGCTCCTGGGGTGGCAGCCAACTTGCAGATGAGAAGGGATGGGGCCGGATGTGAGTCTGGCACATAACCTGCCAGGCACTTCTGGGGGCCACTTGACGTCTTTGTCTGGATACCACTGTCAACTGTGGGCAGAGTTACGAACTGAGTAAGCAAGGGCACACACCGCAGTTTTGATGGGAGTATCTCTCCCTGCAGAAGAGGTCCATTAGGCACAGCTCTTAATGAGGATGGATGCTGTAAGATGAAGCTTGAGTACATGCTGGGGTTCCCCTCTCCCCCGTTTCAAGGTGGCTCTGACAGGGGTCTTCGCTATAGGGAAAGCTCCACCCTCCAGCAGTGCCTTCCCCAAGGACAGAAGTCGCTGCACTCCCTCGCTCCCTTATGCTCTTATCAAGCACAGCATGGCACCTTCTGAGAGCAGTGGACAGGTCAGTCCCTGCTGAGAGGCAGCAGCTTCACAAGTGGTAGATCCAAAACAGGTCACTGGCTAGAGAACGTCAGAGCCTTGAGAGAGCCTCCTTGAATGGTCTTCCTGTGCCCATTCTGGTCCCCACCGTGGCACCAGCTCACTTAGCCATCTCTGCCTCCTGGCCTCACATTAGACCAGCACCACAGGCAGGTTATGGCCAACACAAGGTGACAGGACTGAGGCTTCATGAGAAGGGGGCTGGATCCTGGGAAGAAGGCCCATTACTCCAAGTGGTGCCCCAAGGCTCCCATGCTATCTTCCACACCTATAGTTCACATCTAGAGAGTATTTGAGGCCAGATATGGAAGGCTCACTTCAAATCTCCTGAAATGTGTGCAAAGATATTTACTTAAAGGAGAATGAAAATCAACACTGCTAAAGATAGCAAGCTGAGCACAGGCCCAGCAGGGATTTGACAAAATTCTTTCCACAGCTGAGCACCCCCATCTTACAGGGAGGACACAGAGGTGCCTGAGACACAACAACAAGGTCACACAGCCTTCATGGAGCTGGAATTTGAGCCAGGTCCCCTGACACTCCTAAAGAGAGGTTAAGGGATGTACTGAAGACTTATAGCCAGCTGCCCCATAACCTGCAATATGGCTTCTCACATCACACACATGGAAACTGATGAGTAGGCTGGGAGCATCCTGGTCAGGTTCTGACGGTCCCTGGGTAAATGCTGCCTGGGACAGCAATAAAAAGGGCATGTTTGAGAGGACACCATAGTCCCCAAAAGCTGAGATTAATAGCAAACACCATCTGCCTGACTTCTACAGCCACCATGCTGCCCTACCTTTGCGAACCAATGTGCACACAGCAGAGTGGACCTGCGGCTCTGCCAAGAACAGAAATAAGAGACCAACTGGCCCCGTGGTTCATACAGGGTGAACCACATACCACAGTTCAAACAATCTCACGTTAGCTGGGCTGTGGTTGAGGAAGGGGATCACAGAGGTCCTGGAAAGTTTCTCTGCTCAGGGAAAGTTGGATGTCTGTCTGCAGGCCAGTGTGAACATCTCTTCTACCCCCTACCTTCAGTAGTTGTCACAGGTTGGGTCCTTGGAGGGGCACAACGATTGAGACACAGGAAAACCTGACTACCGAGAAAACCTTAGTTGCTGGGGACCAGAGTGAATAGCCTTAAGCCTGCTTTCTTTTCATCTCTGGAGATGCCCCTCTATTTCTGCTGAACCTAAGAGACCAGGAGATCTCTTCAAGACAGGAGGAGAGGTGATAAAAGCAAGCACAGTAGCTCTATGATCCCGAAGAGCTTTTGCATCACTGCAGATGTACACTGGTGGTTGGAACAAGAATGTCCCCATAGGTTCATAGATTTGAATGCTTAGGGAATGACACTATTAGAAAGGATTAGGAGGTGTGGTCTTGGAGGAAGTACGTCACTGGGGTGGGCTTTGAGATTTCAGAAGTTCAAGCTAGGCCCAGCGACTCTCTATTCCTGCTGCCTGTGGATCAGGAGAGAACTCTCAGCTCCTTCTCCGGTACCATGTCTGCTTACATGTAGCCATGCTTCCTGCCATTCTTTTCCTCCCTCACCATGACACTGCTGATGCAGCAATATAGTCCCATAAACAGTTTTCACTTCCTATGTACAGCCATGCTGTCAGAGGCAGGCACACCCCCTCCTGGAATGGAGTGGGCACACGTCAGGCCCAGTGCTGGAGCACCCGTAATCTTGTCCATGGTGATCACCCCAATTATGGGCCCCTGAATAGAGACAGCATGAAGCTCAAACTCTGAAACATTAGAAGAAATTATAGCCCTCAATGAATGGGGATCCTATGTTTGTGGTGAGAAGACCTTATTAATTAATGACAATCGTATCTCATATTCATTTGCAGATTCTGTATAATACCTATTCAAAGTCCAGTTGCTTCCCCCATCCCAGAAGTGACCCTAAAACTCATAGATAGATAGATAGATAGATAGATAGATAGATAGATAGATAGATAGATAGATAGATAGAGATAGATATATACATACACACTTAAGGGACCCAGAGTGGCCAAACTAATCTTGAGAAATAATTGAGTAAGAGGACTCATATTTCCCAATCCCAGAACTTACTACACAGCCCCAGTGCTCAAGATAGCAGGGAAACAGCAGAGGGAAAAATATTTAGATCTATAAAAAAGAAATTAAAGCCCAGAAATACAGTCTCACATTTATGGTCAGCTGATTTTTCTTTCCATAAAGTTTCAAGACAACTCAATGGGAGGAGAATAGTCTTATAGCAAAGGCGCTTGCTCAGCCATAACACCCACAAGTGACTCGTGCATTTCTTTGCCATTCCATGGACAGAGGTTGCCTCAAATGAATAGCAAAACTGACCAACAGAGCTAAAACTCAGAAACTGTTAAAAAACAAAAACAAACAAAAAAAATCCTTCAGGACTAGGTCTTTTTAACCGTTTGGCAAAGCTTCCTCATACATGACATTAAAGAGGAATTCATCAATAGCAAAACTGTTTTCTACAAAGGACATCAAGAGAGTGAAAGGTAACACAGGATGAGAAGGAGGGGATATCTGTAAATGACGCACATGCCAGGCTTTGTGTCTGAGGTAAGCAAACCGCTGCCACAGCCAAACACTGTAAAAGGTCAAATGAGTCAACAGACATTTCTTCAAAGACATGCAAACAGTCAAGTAGCACAAGAGATGATGCTGAGTGTCAGTGTCTACGGAGGCACAAATGACACAAGGAGGTAGGACTCCAAGTTCTCTAGAGTGTGAGCAATCAGCAATATTAAGTGCTGGCGAGAGTATGAGAAATTGTACATACACATGTCAAAAATACACTCGTATATTACAGGCTTAGAAAATGAAGCAGCCAGCTTGGAAAACAGACTGTTTTTCAAAATGCTAAACACTCTGTTAACACACACAACAGTCCAAATGCTTGGGCTCCTTCCAAATTAGCATGTTAAAACTTCACCTCCAACAACATGGAGGCAGATGGACAAGAGATGGGAAGAGCCTGAATTAAATGGAAACACAAAGGCATGACTGACCCTGGAGGCAGTGTTAGGTGAAGCACTTGGAAGATGACTCAGTTGTACAGGTGGAGCCCTTCTGAATGGTTAATGGGATCGGTATTCTTGTCAAAGAAACCGGGGAAGCTAGCTGGCCCACTGCTGCAGCTAGGAGAAGCCATTATGAACAAGAAATGGACCCTTACCAGAGACTGACACTACTGCTGACTTGATCTTGAACTTCTCACCTCCGGAAGTGAGAGAAGGTAGTTTCTTTTGGCTATAAATCATGGGTCTATGGTACTTTGATATAGTGGCCTGAATAGACTAAGACACCATGTGAACCAGCAATTCTACTCCCAGATGGAAAGGAATTAAGGGAATGAAATGGAGAAGTAACTCGTGTATCCATCTACTTATGTATGGCCAGACAAAATGTGGCATATCCATACAATGGAATAGTACTTGATAATAAAGATAAAATTCTGCCACCTACTACAACACAGATGAATCTCGAAAACAGTCCTGTGTGTCATGAAGACCACAGCACATAACTTTACTTATAAGAAACTTTCAGAGTGGTAGGCTTGTACTGGCAAGAAAGGGTAGCAGTGGTTTCTGGAGTGGGAGGGAGATGGGGCATGACTCTAAATGATGCATTTCTTTCTGGGATGATAAAAATTTTCTAAAATTTTTATCATCCCAGAAAGAAATGCATCTTTTAGAGTCATGTGTATGCACCCCCTCCATCCCCACACAACAAAAGAAAAAAAACCCACCAGGATATGGCACATGAGCATGGCAGACCATGGTAGAGTTTACTCCTTTTCCCAAGATACTATTCCTTCTGGAAATGAAGCGAGCAGACAGAAAGGAGAAGAGATCAGAGATGAGGGTTTGCAGGAGCCAGCCGTGCCTACAGCCTAGTCTCCACCTGCTACACCACATTCTGAGCTTATGCTTCACCAATCTGGGGGCTGTCTGCTCAGCTCCTCACTGCAGTTTGGATTTTCTGAGGCAGGTCACAGGACACCCCCTTACCTGCACTGCCCTCCATGGAACCTACCCCAGGCTCAGAAGTCTCCCAGTGTTGCGCAATGAAGTCAAAGTCACTCTACCACTTGGAGTTGCCTGGGCACTGTTCTGTAACTCAGCTTAAATATAAACACAGCCAGGTTATTTCCTACCTGGCCCCTTATTTATCTAGCACCTGCTTCACAAAGAGGAATTCAGGAGGAAAAAAGGGGGAAGACAAGCAGATAGAGGCAGCTCCACACAGCAGTGGTGGGTGGTGATCCCCAGAGAGGCAAGAACAGTGACCATGAGGTCTGGAAAGGACTTTGGCAGGATCCTACATGGTCCTGGTGAGGTCTATCATCCCCTCTTCAGATGAACAAATTTCAAGCCACAGTACAGAGATACACGGGAGCAAAAGGAAGTGCTCTTGCTATTGAGCACACCCTCTGGAGTTAGGGTGCACACTCACAAGGACCTCTGTGCTGACTCATCAGCCCTAAGGTCTATTGGCTACAGCAACCACAAACTCATTACAGACTTAAGGGTGCTCCAAGACAGCAACCATGGCAGGGCTGTGACCTGACAAAATCCTGTGGCTTCCAGTGCTGACTGAGTCCCAGAAGCCACAACTGCTGTTAGGTTTCATCATCCAAGTCTTGGGTGAAGGACTTTATGCAGAGAGTAACTACTTTGATTTGAATGGAGATGTCCCCACAGACTCATGAATCTAGACATTTGGCTCCCAACTTGGGGTGCTGTTTGGGGAAATTGTAGAAATTTTAGGAGGTGGGATCCAGCTGGAGGAAGTAGATGATCGGGGTCAAGTCCTTGTAGCTATGTTACCCCTGCTTATTTCCTGTCTTGTATTCTAGTTTGTGGTCTGCTCCAATGGTCAGCAGCCTCCTTTACATGCTTGCCACCACAAAGTTCTGCCCAAACACATGGGCCCATTAAACCCAGAGAAACTTTTCCCACCTCAGTTATTGATTCCATCAGGTATTAGGATATTGTCTTAGTTAAGGTCTCTGTTGCTGTGAAGAGACATCATGACCATGACAACTCTTATAAAGGAAAACTTTTCATTGGTGTGGCTCGCTTACAGTTCAGAGGTTTAGTTCATTATCATCATGGTGGGACATGGTGGTGTACATGCAGACATGGTGCTGGAGAAGGAACTGATAGTCCTGCAGGAAGTGGTCTGGAACACTGGGCTGTATCTTGAGCATATATGAGACCTCAAAGCCTGCCTCCACAGTGACAGACTTCCTCTAACAAGACCACATCTGCTGCAACAAGGCCACACCTCCTAATACTGCCACTCTCTTTGGGGGCCATTTTCTTTCAAACCACCACTTTCTGCTCCCTGACCTCCAAAGGCTTGTAGCTATATCATAATGCAAAAATGCATTCAATCCAACTTCAAACGTCCCTATAGTTTGAGACAGCCTCAGTGTTTAAAAGTACAAAGTTAAAAACTTTCTTTTGAGATTCATGCAATCCCTTAACTGTAATCCCCTATAAAATCAAAATAAAGCAGATTATATACTTCCAACGTATAATGACAGGATATACATTACCATTCCAAAATGTAGGGAAGGGAGTATGGTGAGGAAACACTGAACCAAAGCTAGACCGAAAACATGCTGGGAAAACTCCAAACTCTGCATCTCCATGTCTGATGTCAAAGTGCTCTTCAGATCTCCAGCTCCTTTCAGCTTTGTTGACTGCAACACACCTCTTTCTCTTGGTCTAGTTCCACTCCCTGTTAGCAGCTATTCTTGGCAGGAATCCCATGGCTCAGGCATCTCCCAACATCTTGGGTTCTCCAAGGCAATCCGGGCTTCAACTTTACAGCTTCATGCAATGGCCTTTCAAGGCCTCCATTCAAGGACACCCCTGACACATGCCTGGCCTCAGTGGCTTTCCTCAGACATGGAGGCAAAGTCCATATCCCCTTTCTTCTATCTTTAACTCCAGAACTACATGGTTGAAGTTGTCAAGTTCTGCTGCTTTCTAGGACTGAAATACGACTGCCTTCTTCAATTACATCTTCACTAGCTTTCTGTTTTTGATAATTTTCTTCATTGCTTAAGCTTGGTTGTCCTTGAACTCACTCTATAGACCAGGCTGGCCTCAAACTCAGAGATCCTCCTGCTTCTCCTTCGGGATGCTGGGATTAAAGGCATGCACTAGTACACCTGGTACTAAGTTTTTCTTTAATTCCTTTTCACAAGTTGGAAACTTAGCTGGGTGGGATCTTGTCCTAAGGTCACCACTCCCTTTATTCCATTTCCTAATCCATCTATCTCCTTGAACACAGGATTTAGCTGTAATTTGAAAGAATCACTTCCTGGTGCCTCTTTTCTCTTCAAAATTTACATTTTGTGAAAAAAGTATTTTACTCACTCAGCTTACTCCTTTTCATCATGTATCTTCATTAGACTTAACACTAGTAATTACACAACAAAATCTATACTAGACTATTTTGAGATTCCCTCTATCAGTGGAATTAGTCCAAACTCTTCACTTTAGCCTCAGACAGACACTTTGAACAAGGGCAAAAGGCAGCTAGCTACATTCCTAACCAAAATAACACAAGTACAATCTCTAGGTATCAAACTACAATTCTCCTCTGAAACCTCTTGAGCCAGGCCCCAAGTTCATCAAATACCAACTTCTATTGCTGTGAAGAGACACCATGACCACAGCAACTCTTATAATGAAAAACATTTAATTAAGGCTTATAATGAAAAACATTTAATTACAGTACAGAGGTTCAGTCCATTATTATCATGGTGGAACATTGCAATGTGCAGGCAGACATGGTGCTGGAGAAGGAGCTGAGAGCCCTGTATCTTACAGGCAACAGGAAGTGGTCTGCAACATTGGGCGGTATCTTGAGCACATATGAGATCTCAAAGTCCACCTCCACAGTGACACACTTCCTCCAACAAGGTCACACCTCCTAATAGTGCCACTCCCTTTGGGGGCCATTTTATTCCAAACCATCACAGCCATAATGACAAAAATGACTAACAAACAGAAGTGTAGTTCTGTTTCAGACCCCATGACAAAAACTGGGCTAAATAACCAGGTTGAGTTTGGGCTGGCTCCTCTGAGCATCAATTTCCCCATCTGTAAAATGGGGCCATGCACAGTGCCCTGTCCACTAGGGAGAGCTAATGAGAGTAGTGGGCAGTGGGTGGCATTAACAGGCACTTGGACCAGGAGACATAGGACATCTCAAATTCTACCCTGATCTGGCAGACACCAGTGCCAGAGGTTTCTGAATACTTCCTGTGGGCGCAATATTTACAAGACCTCCCAATGACCTCAAGAATGAGATGCCATTATCTTTCTGCTTGAAGACATTGAGGTACGGCAGGATGATTAATTTACATACTGGTGTCAAGATTTGAACTATACACCCTAACCCTAGAGTCCCACCCTTCACAGTCCCAAGGGAGAAGACACTATGTGTAGCCCAGCTCTAGCCTTGGTGGAAAATGTGTTGGGCATCTGCCTACTTGGGTCACAGGTGTCCTGAGCTGGACATAGCATCCTGAGTCTCCACAGGGGATGGGCATCTTTCCATCTCAGCGGCAGGAAAGGACTGGGAACTGTGTTTGGTGTGGAACTAGTATGGCCAGCATAGGTCTTGTGCTCTGCCCATCTAGCCGCTGACGCATCCCATGCAATGACAACAGGCCTGCTGCACCTCAGTTTAGCAGTCTTCACCCTGACTCCTGACCAGTCAGACCAGCTACAGCCCTACCTGGTCACTGCAAAGCATCAGGCACCATGGAGATGTACCTTAATTATAGGCTCATTTAGAATCTCCTGTCTCTACACTCCACAGATGAGTGCTGTCTTCACCAATTTTAGGTCCCTCAACTGAATGACCACAGTGAACAGCACATGGAAAGTATGGCTGGAGTCCTTCCTACCTCGGGAAAGCAGCCTGGTTCAGCCTGGGAGGGTAACACAGGACACAGTCCATCATGGTGCACAGACCTCAACGGGATTTTGAGGTGGTACAAGAGAGTGTGGGAAGGCCATGGCCCCCTGCTGCCCAGCTTGGGAACATCTATAGGGTCTTTCATCAACACCCACATCTAGAAGGTCTCTTACATCTGTAGGATCTCATATCTATAGGATCTCTGGAGATCAGCACCATCCACTGGAAAGGGGTAGCTGTTGAGCTTGTCTCTGGAATCAAAGTGCCTGAGTTCATCAGTAGCCCAAAGCCAAGTTGATGGGGGTTGTTATGACACCAAAGGAAATGGCCTAGTGAGAAAGTCAAGAATCCCATTCCACTGCTGCTCCCAGGGGAGGCCTTCCATGAGAATCCCCAGCAAGTGCTCTCCTCCTCCACTGCAGGAGGCTGGCAGGAGCAGGGAAGGGAAGGTGGGAATCAAAACAGGAAGCTACCAGGCAGGTTTGTGGGAACAGCTTCCCAAAAGAACAACTTGCCCATCCCAAATGAGGTCCAGGTTTGTTGTCCAGTGTACAGAGCCACTTGTGATGCCTGTTGCTTATGGTCAGGCCCAAGAGACACTTCACTGATGGCATCAGATAGCCTCGCCACCTCCATGTCTACTCTTATCTTTCAAGGAAAGCTAAGTAAGGCCACTCTGGTTAACAACAGTGAGAGATTTGTGTGTGCATGGGTGTGTGTGGTGGTGTCTCAATAAGAATGGCCCCCACAGGCTCATATACTTAATGCTTTGTCATCAGGGCAGAGCACCATTTGGCCTTGCTGGAGGAAGTGTGTGGCTCAGGGCAGACTCTCTGCCTGCTGCCTGTGGGTTAAGGTGTAAAACTCTTAGCTCCTTCTACAGAACTATGTCTGCTGCATGCCACCATGCTCCCCATCATGATGAAAATTGACTAAACTTCTGAAACTGTAAACCAGCCCCAGTTAAATGCTTTCTTTTATAACAGTTGCCTTGGTTATGATGTCTCTTCACAGTAATAGAGCACTGGCTAAGGTAGGTGTGTGTGTGTGTGTGTTTCTGGCAGTACTCACAGCCACCTGGGTCACCCTTTCAACATAGCTCAGACACTGCTCTTAGCCACTTTACGTCATCCAGAAATAACTAAAGACCATCCATGTGAGCACCATGTGCAAATATACCTCCCCAGCCTTTAAAGGCATGGCACTTATGCAGTGAATTCCCTGCTGTACACAGGCTGGGCTGACACAGTAGCTTCTCAAGAAAGAGGTGGACCATGCTTTGGACAGGATTTATTCATGAACATGACTTAGCTGATCTTCGTTACCATGACTGAGTCTGGGATGGCACAGGATCCCATCATGAATCTACCATGAAAGCAACTGCCGTCTGCTTGAGATGTTTCATGGTAGAAAGCAAGCCAGAAAGGAAGGTCATGTTTGCCCAAGAAGGATCATACTTGGCAAGAAAATCAGGCAGAGCAAGAAAACACAGGACAACAAGCAGGAGTCAGGGAGTACCCAAGAAAGAGACTGCCCTGATCTCCTCAATCCAGTCATTCCTGAAGTCAGACTCTTCCCCAAGCCAACACATTCTGGTTAAGTTGCCTCGGGCTACACAGTGAGATTCTGTCTCTAAATAACAAACAAAACTTAGATGGAAAAAGAAATTATTCCATCCAAGAAGTCTGCCTTGAACCTCCATGGTGAGAAAAGTCAAAAGCTGTCACAACAGGGCACAGTCTGTGAAAACAGGGCAGACAGACTCATGACTGGAGGACAGAGGGCACTGGACATTGACATGCGTCTAAAGGACGTCCTGCTTAGTACTGAGGAATCTTGTTCCCTCAGTTGCCACTATGAGTTTCCATAACCATCCTTGTCACTGCCCTTACTGTGAGACACGACACAAACCAGGTCTCAAAAGAAATGGCCTTGGGGTCACCAGCTGACAACTTCTGTGCTGGGGTTCTGTCCACTGCACCATTCTGGACCTCACACAGAGACCAGCATCACCAGCGTGGACCTGACTTTCCTGAGGAACTCAACTTCAGCAGGCTGTCCCTGCAGTCTAAGTCCCTTTCAGCCTTCAAGGACTCTTGCTAGCTACTCTGGCATGCCCTGCTAGGTTTTCTGCATGCCAACCCCATCTTTCACCTAGAAGGAATCTCATCCCCTGCCTGCCATCTCCCCGTCCTCCACCTGCCGTCTCCCCGTCCTCCACCTGCTGAGGTTCCTGTGTTTCTCCTGGCAGACAAGTACCCTCGTGTTCAGAAACAAACCACTAAATGTGAAAGCATACTAAAGCTATTAAGAGAAAAAGAAGGAGTGAAGAAAGCTAAACTCAAGGGGGTGACTTCTCTAAGCAGGGAGGACTCAAGCTGAGCCTTGAGTGAAGTGGGAGGAGTAGAGCAAATACCTGACACTGAGCAAATACCTGGACACTGAGGGCTCAAGTGTAAAGTGAGGACAGGTGTTATCCTGGCCACCAGGAGGCTGATGAGACTAAATGAGTGTGCACATGGACACTGCCTATGCTTTGTGAGTAATGCCTGTGCACCGTTCACGACCAGGACAGACCTGCTGATGTGCTCATCTCCTGCTACTGGGAAGAAGGCTGCCTGGCTCACGGGGAGAGCACTAGCAAGATCAAAGGCTCCTTTGTGACTCAAAAGAGTTCCATTTTCAGGAGCTTATGAGGATCAGGCACTTGGCTCAAAAAAGCTTCAAAACTCATTATAAAAAAAGAACTGCACCTTCACTCAGAAGGCAGAAGCCCCAGGAAACTAAATGATGAGAACGTTCTGGAGGCTGAATTAACGCTTCTGTGACCCAGTCAAGAGAAACAGCTCTCCAGAAAAAGCCCCGGCTACTCAAGATGCAGCATGTCTACAGTCATTCCAGGAGAGGACTGGAAGGGTGGTGTGCTGGTTATTATTCTTGGTTGCAAAACTTGACGATATCCAGAATTAACCAAAACTCAAATGGTTGGGCACACCTGTGAGTGACTTTTTTCCTTAATTAAATCATTTGAAGTGGGAAGACCCAATTCTAATCTGGATCTGGAGGTAGAAAGACACATCTGGCAGCAGTCTAGATGGCAGCAGTACTTAACCTGTGGGCCACGACCTTCAGAAAACACATATTTCCGACGGTCTTAGGAACCCCCAACCATAAATCTATTTTCACTGCCACTTAATTACTATACTTTAGCTACTGAGTAGCGTCTCAGTTCCTAAGACCTTTGGAAATATGTGTTTTCCAATGGTAACAACCCACAGACAGAGAACCACTGCTATGTGCAAGAAGGAAGGTTTTGCTGTCTTCTTGCCCTCACTCTTGCTGGCCATGTCCACTCCTTCACTGGCATGAGAACCAACTTCCTCAGGATCCCGGTATGTACTAAAGCCCAGCTCAGATTTAGCCTCATGAACTGGACACTGGTAGGCAGCCATTATTCATTTGATACATTCTGCTCCTCTTGAGATATCTGACTAATGCAGGTAGGTATTCCTTTAAATAATGTTCACTAAAGACCATGGTTTTGGATTTGTGGACAGCAATGCCTCATGAGTACAAGGACCCGAGTCAACCCTAGGACAGGGCAGCATGTGTGCATAACCCTAGGGTTGCAAACAAGCAGATCCTTGTGGCCCTCACTAGCCAGTTAGTCCACCTGATAGATGAGAACCAGTCAGTGAGAGACCCTTGAAAAGACCAAGGCGGGCAATACCCGAGCAGTGATGCCCAAGTTGACCTTGTGTCCATGGGCTTGCACACATACATGCATACATAAAGAAAATAACTCTAGCTTCTACTTGTATGAGACATACACAAGCCTCCGGGGGTGCACAGGCTCCTGAGGAGTCACTGCTCCCTCCAAGAGGCGGGGTTCCTCAAGCAGGCTGACTGACTGGCAGGCAGAGAAGCAGGCATGACAACATTAAGGGGCATGCAGGACGTGGGGGTGAACACAGAGAGTCCAAGCTGCCACCTGCACGAGGAGACAAGACAGATCTTACTAAAGCACCATAGAGACAAAGGGTGACACATGCAAGACACAAGTCCCAGCTCCAGGAGAAAAGCCTTGTCAGCAGAAAAATGATCATGGGCTAACAGGTTTACAAAGTAAAACAAAGAAAAGGACGTTTGAACAGCTAATGTCACCCAATCATCGGGTATCTGGGGAAGATGGATTCAAAACTGGACTAAGATACTATCCTAGACCCAGTGTTGGCAAAAGAAATGAAACAGGCGCTGTTGAGAGGGCAGGACCCACCTCTACCCACTGGAGGTGAACAAGTGAAGCTACCGTGGGGGTCAACTTGGCAAGAGTCCAAGAAGGGAATGAAGACATAAATGTCTCATCAGCCAGCAGCCTCATGCCTTGGCCTACCCAGGGAAACTGAGTCTCAAGTAGATATGAGGTGGTGGGCAGCACAGAATGCCCCTGCTGCAGTAATCAATCAGGCATGATGATGCAGACCTATAATCCCAGAAATCAGGAGGCTGAGGCAGGGAAGCGGGCTCAAGGGCAGCGTGGACTACAACACAGTGAGGCATGTCTCAAGGGGGGGGGGTTCGCTGTTTAAATGACTAAATCGAAATCCTGTAAAACCACCGAAGAATAGAAGTTGGGAAAGGGCACATAAAGAAATGACGTCAGTTACACAGCTTTTATAACCCCACCACAAAAGCACAAAGGCATGCTGCTCCCCTCTGGGATGGGGGCTGCAGTGAGAACTCAGTTGTATTTATTGATGCTTGATTTCTAAACATTAACATTCATTCTATCTGGATGGCGATATGTGCTTATCCTGTGTGCTCTGGGGACTATCAGAAAGTTTTGCTGTATTTCTTTTAGGAGCATAGAAGGTGATAGAACAAAATGTGCATGGCTGTTGATGTAGGCGGTGGGACAATGAGCAGATTTCTTACCCTATGAGTTCCTTCCTTTTCTCTTCTTCCAAGAGCCTGCACTAACTGGTGTGGTGGCTCCTGCCTGCAGTCCCAGTGCTGAGCACCATGGGCCAGAAGAATCACAAGTCTCAGGCCAGCCGGGGCTATAGAGGGGATCCTCTTTTAAAATATAAAAATAAAAAAGGGAGATCTACACACTATTTGACTAGCAATTCCATCTCCAAGTTCAGATCCCAGAAAGTAGAAGAGACGGGTAGAAAATTAAACACAACATGATTTATAATTAGCCAATGTCATCAGAGCTTCTAGAGACAGAAAAGATACTTAAACTGTGGTGTCTTCACTGCGTGGAGTACTATACATAAGTGGGACCAGTAGGTACCCCACGCAGCAGCACAGAGGAGCTGTGGTATGAAGAGAAAAGGCAAGAGATTTTTAAATTTAGAATTCCTTAATGTGAGGGTCTCAGGCCTCAGATAACGTCTATGTCATTAGAAATCAGGACCAGGACTGTGCCTTGTGGAGAGAGAGACAGCAAGATGTTCCTGGTGCTGGGGCTTGTCTTGGCCTAGTGTTGCTGGCAGGGGTGTTGGGGTGTGTGCACTGTGGGGAAATACTCCAAACAGTACCTTCACACTGGAAGCTGCACCCCCAGTTTAAAACAGAACAGCAGAGCTTGAAGTGGCCTCACACTCAGGACCTGGGAGCACAAGGGTCATTCCAGGCCAGCCCAGGCTGCAGAGTGAGCTCCAGGCCAGCCTAGGTTACAGAGTAAGACCCAGGTCAGCCTAGGCTGCAGAGTGAGCTCCAGGCCAGCCTAGGCTGCAGAGTGAGCTCCAGGCCAGCCTAGGCTGCAGAGTGAGCTCCAGGACAGCCTAGGCTGCAGAGTGAGCTCCAGGCCAGCCTAGGCTGCAGAGTGAGCTCCAGGTCAGCCTAGGCTGCAGAGTAAGTTCCAGCCCAGACTATACTACACAGGAACAGAACAGCCATTCCTCAACAAGGTAACTTTCGTCTTCCTGGGATAGAGCAGCAACACTCACGCCCTAAAGGAAAGAGTGGGGAAGGCATGGCAGCAGGACCTGGGCTGTCACACCACAAGCAGGGCCAGACTCTCAAGTATCAAGTCTACCCCCCAGGGACCCATCTCTTCCTAAAGGTTCCACAACCTTCCAGAATAGCAAGGGGGACCAAGTGCTCAAACACATGAACCCTGGCTATTTGGGGAGGGGGGGCATGTCATAGTGAAACCACGACAGAAGCCAAATTAGTGTGGCTTCCCTCTGGATCAGTTTGAAAACTAGCATCAGGGATTTGTGCTATGCCAGTGTGTTATGTGAAGCCTGCACTGACTGCCCACAACAACCTGAGCTGTCACATGCTACCATGTTTGACACAGAGGTGTGTGACTTGACCAAAGCTACACAGTTAGTGTTCCCCAGTGGGAAGGACCTGAATGAGGCCCACACTCTGCCCCTAGATCTCATGGTTTCTGAAGAAGTCCTTGGCTACAGAGAAAGACAGCTAGTGAGCAGCCCGGAAAACTGGGGCCAGTGAAAATAACCAAAACGACAGGGATGAGAGACACTGGAAATACACATACTTTTTTTCCCAGCATGCGAAAGACTGTGATACCCAGTCCTCCATATGAGTGGGAACACTGGAGGGGAAGGTGGCAATTATTCTCAATTACTCAAGAAGAGAATAAGAGCTGAGAAGGACTCTCCTCTGGTGCCATTTTAATCAGCTGTCCAAACACACACACACAACCAGCGGATGGAACACAGGTTAAGCATATTCTGAAGGCCTTTTGAGCTGGAGGGGAGATTAAATAATGATATACAAGCAATCTAACAGCCCCAGAAACTTTGTAGACAAGATCAGATGCTAAGCAGAGTCAAGTGGCATGTAATTCATGTCAATTAGAGAAGCAGTGGGCTTGGCATAAAAACAAGGCTCTCCAACTCAGCCGGACAGGGGTGAAGTGGGGAGACAGCCAGTTGCAGCTGACTACTTGGGAAGGCTGTCCCCAAGTATCACATAGCTCCTTCTTGTCATCAGGCATAACTGGTTTGGTTATCTAACGCAGGCTGGCCTGGAACTTGCTATGTAGCTAAGACAGACTTCCAGTCAGGCTCCTCCAGACTCAGCCTCCAGGCTGCTGGGACTACAGGTGTGAGCATCATACCTGCTGAAGATGCTGAACATCCCACTAACATTAGCTTTCCAGTGTCCAGAAGAGAGTGGGCAGGTCAGATGGTACCACATGGGAATAAAACATCTCTTTCAATAAATACAATCTGTGCATCTATACCTGCACCTGTCAATCAAATGAAAGAGGAAACTGGAGAAAGGAAATTAATGAACAAAATGGCTGCCAAACATCAATCTCTGCTGTTTGAGCTCGGGACTTGTCACGGGTTCACACTCTGTGCTCTCTTTGCCTACCAAAGCCAGCTTCTGCTGTTCATGGTATCACCAGACAGAGACAACATCAGGCAGCTGGTATCCAGATTGTGAAAAAAAACCATAAGATCAGAGAAGGTTTCCTGGAGGTGTCACAGGCCAGAATATGAGACAGACATATTCGTCCCTGAGTTCAACCTCTCCCCGTGCCACAGGTAGCAGACATGGGATGCAGTGGCACCCATACCCCAGTTCTTTCTAAACGATAGCAAAGACATTAGTGGATTTGATGCTGAAGTCTCCCTGAGGCTGAGCTCATGGCAGTGTGTCAGCTGTCCTGAGACTCTGCACTGGAAAGTCCTTTCCGTGCCGTTTACTGACTTGAGAGAACCTGGTGCTCCTCTCTACTCTTGCTCAGTTCATGAAGCACCAGGCCTGCATGCAGGACACAGGGGAAAAGAACAGCTCCTTTTACCCCCCAATTTCTCTTTGGAAAACTAGCCAAAAAAAAAAAAAAAAAAAAAAAAAAAGGGGCTTTGTCCATCACCTTTGAGACTGTATGACAAGGGGGCATCCCTCGGTACTGAAGTTCCACACAGATACCTGAGGGTCATAGCTCCAGAGGCCGGTATATGGCAAAGACAGGGTTGGTGCAGAGATTTGGGAACAGAGTCACCCCATTCCTGCCTCTGTCACTTATGTGCTGCTGGGCCTTAGGATGTTCACTGCCCCTGAGCTCCAGTTTCCAGGCCTATATGCATTTCACACAGGGCTTCACAGGATGTACACAATGAGAAAATTAATAGAAAGCCATGGCTGTGTGTGGCAAGCTTGGTATGAAATACCAGGGGAGGAAGGTACATCAGATCCACAGATGGCCCCCGCGTGGGAATGAGGTACCAGGAGCATGGGAAAGGTTCAGTGGGAGCAAGAAGTGATCCCAGCTCCACCTGCTGCCTGATTTCACACAGAGCCAACACAAAGGACACCAGCTGGGCGGGACCCACTCACCCTGCTCACCCACCCCCCAAGGCTTAAGTGACGTGCTGTGCCTCTGCACACAGACACTGAAGACTAGGACTCCACAGACTGTCTGCGGGGCCAGACGTCAGCCCTGACTCTAGAAAGCCAGATGGCCTCAGTCAAATCACTTCACCTCCCTGTGCCTCTGCTTCCCCATCAGTAAAGAGAGATGACAGTAACACCTCTACCACAGCCCAGAGAAGAGGTATGGAGCAGGCAGGAGGACCCCTCATGGAAAACTTAACCATGACCAATGCCCACGACCTGTGAGTGGGTGACATGGCATGAAAGGGCCCTGCTGAGAGGGGAATACCACACAAAGTGGAAACTGTCTCCTTGTTTTGCTTGGAAGGTATGGCCGCATAAGAACGGGCAGAGAAGAGACCCTAAATATGGGGTGGGAACACATGTCAAGGGGTGCAGATGCCTCCAGAGGCCTGTATGGGCAGGTGAGGGAGTCTGGCCTGGAGCCTACAGCAGAGATACTACTGCACTGATATCATGACTATTTCTTAAAGATTCTCCACTACTTTGGAAGATTATGAAGTTTTCTCTTTTGCTGTCCTTTGTTTCCCAGAGACAAAGTTGCACTGCGTAGTCTTGGTCCTCCCATGGTCCTTTGCTGTGTAGGCTACAGCAGTCTGATGCAGGGTGGAAGAGCTCCCCAATGGCTTCCACTGGTTCCTCTAACAAACCGGTCACCAGAAGGTCCTGTTGGCTCCTCCAGCACTGGCCTCCTGCAGCTAACTCCTCTCCCTTCCTCACTACCTTAAACAACATAGTGCCCTGGTGTGAAGGGACTAGTGACATTCTTCCTGTAAGTCTGCCAACACCTAGATGACAGAGCCCACTAGGTCACTTAATTTCTCTGTACCTAGCACAACATCCCAGAACCTGGGACATATGCTATAATAGCCTCACGTCCTTTGAGAGGCCACCAGCTCTGTTTTCACACGTCCCTCTTGGGAGGGACTGGGAGCTGCATGGGGCGAGCAGCAGAAGAGCGTATCCGGTGCAGCACCACCATCTTCCCATGTGTCTTTAAGGAGCATCTGACGGAAGGTTGAAAGCAATGTACCTTGCCTCAGAGCCAAGTGAGCACTCAGAAGGGCCTGTGGTTCTTGGTTCCCATCTGCTCACTGAACTGGAACAGACAGAATCAGCACCCAAGCTGAGACTTCACAGAGGCATCCTGTAGTCAGTAGCCACATACATGGCCTAGTTTGCCTGGCCTCTTGCACATCCTGAAAAACCCACCCAGCAGGAGGGGGAAGAAGAGCTGCCTCGAGCTGACCAGCAAGTGTTCTGCTTAGAATTCAGTTTGAGAAATTCCTGCTGAGACCCACTGCCCCACAGTCGCCACAGACACTGTCACCAGTGACGGCTCTGTGCGGGAAGGTACACAGACGTTCACGTGGCACATAAAACAGACTTTGTGGCCTAGTCCCTGAAGGCTGCTCACACCAGGCAACTTGGGAGTGCATCAATTAACAGCCAATGCTCACAGTGATTGTGTGTCCATGACTCAGTCACCCCAAAGATGTCATGTATGGATTCTTCTTCATGGTCCAAACGGATGAGTGAGTTACCTTTGAAATACACCCATCAGCCAGGTGGTGGTGGCGCATGCCTTTAATCCTAGCACTCGGGAGGCAGAGGCAGGCGGATCTCTGTGAGTTCGAGGCCAGCCTGGTCTACAAGAGCTAGTTCCAGGACAGGCTCTAAAAAAGCTGCAGAGAAACCCTGTCTCGAAAAACCAAAAAAAGAAAAAAGAAAAAAAAAAAGAAATACACCCATCAAAGAAAAGGTCCCAACATGGTGACTTATCTGAAAAATTTATATTCATGCTTTCTAGAAATCTTGCCATCAGGACACCAAAGCATATTCTAAGGTACTGGGCCCACACGAGTCTGCATAAGTTTGGCCTTTAACTGGGTTCAGTGAAGGCCCTGGCAGTCAACACCCTGACCCAGTCCCCTCTCTTGGAAATTGAAGGAATTGCCCAAATAGTCCAAGTTCTCCAGTCAAAGTGGACTAAAGGGAATGTGTGTAAGCCTCAACCTCATGCGAGGTCAAGATCACCATCCAACCAGCCATCAAGAATGACATGGTGGATGTCAGGGATGACACAGTGGATGTTGGTGATGAGCTGTGGCTGGTGGCAGTCAGGTCCTTGTGTCTGGACATCTGGATACCACCTAGCTGGTCACTGGGCCGTGTTCACTTATGTACAAATAAGAAAGAGAAAGTCTGCTCTACAGACATGGGTGTGGAGGGAAAGGTCCACTATACTGCAAGGCGGGGGCTTCTCCTGCATGCAGAGATCATGGGTGACCCACTGCAGGTGGGGGCTTCTCCTGTATGAAGGTGACTGCAGAGACGAAACCTACTCCCAGTCGCTGTTGTACACAGGACAGACCCAGGATTGCCACTGTGCTTTCTAAATGACTGTGGTGGTGTGGATAGGAATGGCTCCCACAGACTCAGTGTTTGAATGCATGGCCCATGGAGAGTGACACGACTAGGAGGTGTGGCCTTGTTACAGGAAGTGTGTCACTGTGGAGGCGGGCTTTGAGGTCTCATATGCTCAAGCTACACCCAGTGTGGCTTACAGTCTCCTTCTGCCACCTGTGAATCAAGATGTAGAACTCTCAGCTCCTTCTCCAGCACCATGGCTGTCTGCACACTTCCATGCTTCCCACCATATCAATAATTGACTAAATCTCTGAACTGTGAGTCAGTCTCAATTAAATATTTTCCTTTATAAGAGTTGCCATGGTCATGGTGTCTCTTTACAATGATAGAAACCCTACCTAACACAACGACTGAACTCCAAAAACTCTATTCCTTAGTCCTGAGGCTCAGTTGGTGAGCTTGTTTCATGGGACTGGTGCGCTTGGTGGACTTTCCTCAGTGCAGGCTTATGAAATAGGGGAGGGAGAAGCAGGAGGTGGAGGAGTGGATTCCGCCTCAGGGAATGCTCTTAGTGATATAAGAGTGTGGTAGGTTGAGCTAGTTCTTAGAACTTTACATGCAAATGGCCTTGGCAGGTGTAATTAAATTAGGGACCTTGAGTTGGCAGACCACTGTGGGTCTGGATGGTCCACTGGCATCACAAGAAAGGGAGGGGTCTAAATTAGAGAAGACACGATGATGTAAGAGATGAAGGGCCAGAGTAGCAAGGCTACTGTCTCTAATGTGCACCATGAGCTGAGAATACAGGGTCCTGGCTGGCCGCCCATGCTGAGAACCAGCCTTACAGAGGGTCCTTGTCAATGCCATCCCTTCAGGTGCTCAAGGGTCCTGCACTGCCCACATCTACCTGGATGTTTAATATTCTGTCGCTGTACAGTGCCTCCTTCCCACTTGATTGTGAATGGTTCCAGAGGGCTGTGCCCTGGAATCATCCATGGAGTTAGTGAGCCCTTAGTGCCCAGATGTCACTACAGGTGAGTGACACCAGGTCAAGACAAGAGACCTGGTGATGCGCTGGGAGCACAGTGGTTTTCAAAGCTCCCTCAGCAGCCGGCAATGCAGACAAGGAAGTAGAAATGTCTCCACTCACTAACAGGAGGCTATGGATGAAGCCAACTGCTGGGACAGTTGCCTGAGCACACTGAGTCTGCCTTCTTCAGTCTCACCCAGTCCTCTGCATGGTGATTAATGACATGTTTACAATAGAGGCCATCCCACCTTCATAACAGAAGTAGACATAACACAAGAGACCTCGCTAAGAAAGTCTGGTCCACTATCACACACGTAAATGAGTATCATGACAGCAGTGACTGGAACCAGGGAAAATATTGTATCAGAACAGCAGTCAGCAAGTATAACCAACCCAGATGCCAAATTATTCTGTGTGTGTGTGCATGTGTGCACATCTGTGTGTAGGTTGTGTGCACACCTGTGCATGTGTATGTAGAGGCCAGAGCACAACCTTGAGTCTACCTTGGTTTTTGAGACAGGGTCTTGTCACTGACCAGGAGCTAGCCAATAAGCTAGGCTGGCTAGTCAGTGAGCTGTCTCCATAGCATGGGATTACAAGTATGTGTGACATTACAGGTATGTGTCACATTTCTAAGTAGGTACTTGCTGGGCAGTTGAACTTGGGTCCTCAGGCTTGTATGGCAAGCACTGTTATGACTGAGCCAGCTCTCCAGATCCCTCAAAACTGTTTTAATTTTGTAAATTGTCTATTTGTGTGTGTGTGTGTGTGTGTGTGTACATACGCACATGTGCTCACGTGTGAACACACATATGGAAGCCAGGAGACCTCCTTGTCCCTTAACATGAGTTCCAGGAACTAAACTCAGCATCACAGGCTTGTTCATTAAAACAGCATTTAAGGGCCACAGCTGCACCTGCCGGGGTCTGCATTGTCTCTGATGCATTCACACAGCACAGGTGATGCTGAGTGTTCCTACTGGAAGGGCACAGCCCACTGTGCCCAGCACAGTGGCTCTCTGGTGCTTCACAGTTATTTCACGACGAAATAAGGGAGACCCACCCACAGGAAGACTGCCCTTCCCTTAGGTGGCTACTTTCTCCACTGTCTTTTCTAACATTGCAGGTTTTCTGTGGTGAGTGCAGTCTTTGAGGACAGACCAAAGTGCAGTAGCGACGTGGCCCCTAGATGCATACCTTGTTTCCGATGGCTTTTTTGGGTGGGAAGCTGTAGGCCCTTACTTGTGGGAACGTGCTCTGCAGCAGGTGATGTAGTGCCCGGAACTCGGTGTACCTCCGGTACACGTTCCACTCGTCGTCCTTTATCCGGATGTAGATCTGCCAATGAGGGAGACAGGAAGACAGGCTGAGTCCGAGCTCCTAAGGTTGTCCTCACAAAGGCCAGTGCTGCACCGCTCTGTCCACAAGGGGCCACATTTGCCTCACACCACTGGGCACCAAGTACCTGGCACAAAATGGTGGTAGGGATGGCAGCAATGGGATACAGCCCCTGTTCACACGTGAGCTGCCCTTGAGTGACAGCATGGACGCATCTCCCTGGTCACATATGTGGCTTACAAGCTGCCCCATGGACACAAATTCTGCAGGCACCATATAGTAGGGGAGCTCATTTAAAACAAAGAGAAGTGAGGTCAAAATCTTTTAGACTGCTGAGGGGCCCAGCGGGACACAAGGCCACATCCAGGCATAGCGACATAGCTTTATCCCAGCCATGTTTGCAACACTGTCGAAGAGCACTCAAGATGCTGCTAGGACACAGCACAGCCACTCGGTAAGGAGATCTGAGAAATGGGAGGCTCATTTTATTTTTTGAGAAAAGTTTCCCCATGCATACCTGGTTGGCCTGGAACTCAGGGTGTAGACCAGGCCAGACTCAACCTCACAAAGATCCTTCTGCTCTGTCTGCTGAGTGCTAGTATTAAAGGTGTGTGCTACTGCTCCAAGATGGAGTGTTTTAAGACCTAAGAATCAAAGAGGGCAAAGTCTCTGCACAATGACTATTGTACTTCATCACATAAAGCAAGGGTCCCTACATCTTCAAGACCTATTTACAGACCAGTGGCCACAAACGCCTCTACTGTGAGTCTCACAGTATGATTGCATTCTTCATAATATATGTTTAGAAGCCAACTCTTTTTACTCAGCAGAAGCAAGAGCATGCTTACTACCCTGCTACAAGGATGCCCGGCTACTGTCCTTCTCTCCCCTACAGGCAGCCACACCCAGTTCTATGGGCCCCATGTTTCTGCCCAGGACTCTTGATGGAGGAGAGTTATCTGTCTATGTTTCTTTCATTGGTTAATTAATAAAGAAAACTGCCTTGGCCCTTTAAGAACAGAAAATTAGGTAGGTGGAGTAGACAGAACAGAATTGTGGGAACAAGGAAGTAGAGTGGGGGAGACGCTTCAGGGATTCGCCATAGTGAGTCTCCATGCTGCTGCTCTCCGAGATGGACGCAGGTTAAGATCTCTCCTGGTAAGCCACAACTCGTGGTGCTACCCAGATTAATAAATATGGGTTAAAGAAAGATATGAGAATTAGTCAATAAGAGGCTGAAACTATGGGCCAGGCAGTGTTTTAAAAGAATACAGTTTCCGTGTAATTATTTCGGGTGTAAAGCTAGCCGGCGGCGGGTGGCGGGACGCAGCCCCGCCGCTTCACACTACAGATTGGCGCTCCAACGTGGTGACTAAATCCACTTAAAAACCTTGCCCGCTTGGGATCGGAAAGAAATTACTCTGAGACCATGCCAATGGCTCACTGCTCCCTGCCTGCACCTGGGCAGATGGCGGAATCAGGCTTAGGCGAGCGGGACAGCGTTTGCGGATTCCTGCCGCCATAGAGAGAGAGGTGCTTTCAGTCTGCGCAGTGCTCTGCGCATCTGATTTGGCTGTAACTTGGATTAAAAGAGTTTCTGTGCTGCACGCTCAGTATCAAAATTAAACTGCTGAGTGCAGCTCCAATGTGGACTGCTGTGTACTGAGGCAGGAGCGGCTCCGGCTCTGCTCCGCCACGCTGAATTGTGCTGACCTCAGGCAGGAACTATCGTAATTACCATGATAACAGCGCAGTTAAGGTTTGGACTTGGCTGTAAACAGGCAGTACTGTATTATTTTAAGAAGTGGTTAACCTTTTAAGAAATGCTCCTGGATAGTAAAAAATTACAGATTCACAATAGAAAAGATTCAGACATAGAAGGCCTTTAAATGGCTCACGTAGGCTTAAAAGAGAGAAAAAGAAAATATAGAGAATAAAGTTAATGCCTTAAAAAAAAAGGTTAAAGTCTTTAAAGAGACAGAGTACAGATAGTTATAGATTAAAAGAAGTAAAGTGATAGAGTAAAAATAAGCCACGTAAAAATGGAAAATTCACAGAGAGTCTGGATTATGTATTTTGTTGTGTTTTCTTTGATTTTTTTGACTGTAAAGGAGCTAAGTACAGAGAGACATTTCATTATATGGGCTGCCAGGCTAGACCAGAATGGACATCTTAACGGTATGACTTCAGGATTTGGATCTAAGAACATGATGCTTTGGAAAAGAGTTTCTTCTTTTGTTTTCACAGAGGACGAGACTCTGTGGATTGCTTCTATTCCAATATGGTATGATAGACCACGCCCTCCTGAAAGGTTGCTGTGAACATCTTCAAAAAATTACTTCACTCAACTGCCAACTGAGAGGAACCTAGCACACAGGTTACACCATGAAAGACCTAAATAACAGCGCCCCCATTCAGCAGGAAGCAGTTTGGAGAGAAAAAACTGCGCCCATTTTCCCAAATATTGCTTATAAATGTTCTTTTACATTTAAAGGGGGAGATGATATAGATATGAATTTGCATTGGTATAGATTTTAAGGTCAATTTTGTTATATGTATATGTATTTCTGATCTTGATTAAGCTATTGTGATTGTAGTTCATTTTAAAAACTGTAATGTATAATTAGGAAATATAAGTTGTTAATGGATAATCATTGATAATAGTTAAGCTTGTAGTCATGTTATTAGATTTTCTAGATATGTAGAGATATATTTCAGTTAGATAGACATTCTTCATATCTTTCAAAGACTGCAGAATATGGCATTTAATGTTTTAATAACTTAGGGTTTTTCATGACAATGAGACACGTCTGCTCCTGGCAGCACCAATCTACTTCAAGAGGAAGATGGGCATCGAAGAGGCTACTTATGGAGTTTGTTAGCCATTTGGGCAAGAAACTGCTCTTGGCTGGACTGTTCCATAAACTGGACACAAAGAACCCGCAGAGAGAGGACTGCTGAACTTGCCTAAAGGTGAGATGGCCTTTCGGGGTTCCTGATTCATGAAAGAGTCTGCGAGACGTTCTACAGGACACAGCAGAAAGTGACTGAACTGTCTTTGGAATTTCCTGCTTCATGGAAATGTCTGCTGGATACTTATGGGCCTGTAGGCTAAAGATGGATGCCCCAACCGTACAGAGGAACTTTGGGTGACTGTCCAGGCAGCGAGTTGTCTCTGTCTTTTCTAGAGTTTAAAAGTTACTTACTTCTTGTTTACTTAGGTAGTCTTATATCCTTCTGGAGTCTTTGATGGAGTTGAAGAATAAATAGATAGTTATAGCTTTCCTTAGTTATGATAAAAGATAAAATAGATCTAAATATTGTAACTGTAATTCTTGCTTGATAACTGTTTTGTTATATGTAATTTTGCTATGTTAAAGTTGAAGCCTTTCTTTTTTGTTTAAACAGAAAAAGGGGAAATGATGGAGGAGAGTTATCTGTCTATGTTTCTTTCATTGGTTAATTAATAAAGAAAACTGCCTTGGCCCTTTAAGAACAGAAAATTAGGTAGGTGGAGTAGACAGAACAGAATTGTGGGAACAAGGAAGTAGAGTGGGGGAGACGCTTCAGGGATTCGCCATAGTGAGTCTCCATGCTGCTGCTCTCCGAGATGGACGCAGGTTAAGATCTCTCCTGGTAAGCCACAACTCGTGGTGCTACCCAGATTAATAAATATGGGTTAAAGAAAGATATGAGAATTAGTCAATAAGAGGCTGAAACTATGGGCCAGGCAGTGTTTTAAAAGAATACAGTTTCCGTGTAATTATTTCGGGTGTAAAGCTAGCCGGCGGCGGGTGGCGGGACGCAGCCCCGCCGCTTCACACTACAGACTCTCTGATCTGTCTCTAGTGCAGACCTCAGACATGAGCTGCAGCCCCAGTGTGCATCCGTACATTCCTTAAGTCTGAAGCCAGGCCCTAAGCCCTAAGCCTAAGCTTCTTAGGCTTTTACTGATTCATCTTCAGGAGCAAAGGCAACAGCAAAACATGATGCCTTTGTCTCTCCTGCTGCCTGCAAGCTGCCAGGCCAGGTCTGGAACAGTCTCCAGGAACAGGGATGAGATAAAGGTGATGGCTGAGAGCTGCAGGGCAGAGCAGGCTCTGGGGTTCCTGCCTTTGCTGGTATCCAGAGTGCATTTCTGTGGCCACTGTTGCTATACCCAGAGGCCACTGATAACCAGGGGAACAAGAAGAGTGTCAAGGCTCCATGGGTCACCCATGATAGGCTCACCTCAGCACCTCACAGAGATGTAGCTGGAGCTCTCAGCTCTGAAATGAGCCTCTGAACCCAGTAAGTGGGAGTCCCAAAGTTGAACAGAAATGACAAACTCCAACCAAACACAAGACCTTGAGCACTGAGCACCTGTCACGGGCTGGTGTTACACCAGGTACATACATCTTCCTCTTGTTGAAAGGCAGATGGTAGGAATGTATCCTCTTGAGATAAAGACATGGACTCAGAGAGGCAAAGTCACTTGCCAGGGGAAATGGGAAAATGAAGAATGTGAGCCCAGAGCTGTCTTCTCTCCAGTGTCCCATGTTTTCTGCTTCAATGCTCTGTGGCAATGGCTAGGGCTCACAGGGGCCTCTGGGACCCCAGACCAGCAGTGTGGCATTCAACATGACCTCCAAGTATTCTCCTTGCCAGAAAAGCCTGATTTCACCTTCTCACACTTCATCCTCAGACCTAAGGATCTAATAATATGATGGAATAAAAATCCTCCATATTAATAACAGCTGATCCCCAACAACCTGTTCAGCATCCAAATCTGGGAAACTTGAGGTGCAGATGATTTGCCCATGAATTCCACACCACAGGACTAAGTGTGCACATACTGAAAACTGTTAGGGTCATTCACTCATTCATTTACTTATTTTAAAGGGCTCCTCCCCTCCCATATAAGTCTGATTGGCTCACTTTTCTCATCTTGAACCATGAAGACAATAACTCCTTGGAGGGAATGAAGAGCCATACAACCAAGCTCCCTTTTAAACAATGGATAAAACCATATATCTCTTGACCCAGCAGAAGGAAATAAAATCAGTGGGTGCTGCTGGGGTCGGCACTAAGGCTCACTATCTTCTGCCTGAAGGGAAAATGATTTTTTTTTTTTGGTTTTTCGAGACAGGGTTTCTCTGCAGCTTTAGAGCCTGTCCTGGAGCTAGCTCTTGTAGACCAGGCTGGTCTTGAACTCACAGAGATCCGCCTGCCTCTGCCTCCCGAGTGCTGGGATTAAAGGTGTGCGCCACCACCGCCCGGAGGGAAAATGATTTTGTGGAACAATTTTTTTGTACACTGTAAAGATGTGTCACTCTGGTTGGATTTAGAAAGAGCTGAAAAGCCAATAGCTAAGCAGGATTTCCAGGCACAGAGGATGCTGGGAAGAAGAAAGGCAGAGTCACAGCAGATGCAGAAGAAGCAGGATGTGCATGCAGGAGAAGAGGTAACAGCCACGAGCCAGATGACAGGATATAGATTAATATAAACTGGTTAATTTAAGTTCTGAGAGCTCACTAGAAACAAGCCTAAGCTACTGGCTGAGCTTTCGTAATTGTTAGAAATGGTGTCCTATGTGGGGGCAAACATTTCCATATATAAGACCTAAAAAAGCTTTTTTAAAAGTTTCCAAACATACAAAAATGTAACCAAATGCAACTTTCTGGTCCTGCAGTCTCTCATGCAGGCCTTGGTACAGAGATGTGTCTCCCAGTCACAGCCTGCAGGCTTAAGCCGTCAACTACCATGAGCTAAACTGTATGGCAGTTTTAGGTTTTGCTCATTGTTGGGGCAGCTGGCCCAATCCCTGCGTTTAGGGGCGTGGCTGCTCCAGCGGGGTAGCCATGCCCCTTAAATAGGATTGGGGAGCCGGAAGGGCCCCGTTCGTTTGCCCCGCGGTCACTCCGCTGGACCCTTGGTTCTGTAAGTTCCCTTATCTCCCTTTGTATTAAACTTGAATAATTATAAAAGGACTATTTTTGGTTATTTCCAATCTTCGCCGCATCATCTGGCGCCCAACGTGGGGCTAAATCCACTTAAAAACCTCGTGGGTCAAACCGCGACTCGCTTTGGCCCCGCGGCCCGGCCGGAGCCCGCGCTCCCCCCTCCCTCCCAGACGAAACCGCGCCTGAAACCAGGCCTGCAGCCCGGGAGCTGTTTGCCCGGTCTCACGGGCTGCTCCGCGCGCTGCGGGCGGGTGGAGCTGGCTCAACTTTAAGCTGATTGAGCCGGAGAACGCATTTTTTTTTTAATTATTATTATTCCCACGCCTCCATTCGGAGCAACGCAGTATCCTTTGCTGTACCGGGCCGGCTGCTTTGCTCGGTCCAGAAGCTGTTTGCCCGTCCTCGCTGGTCGCTCCGCTCCGCGCAGCGGGGACCAGAGTCCGCAGCTCCCTCCTGCGCTTGCCGTGCGTCCCAGTAGCCAGGTACAGACACCCGCCATTGAAAGCCGTCCGCGGGCGCCCGCGCGCGCGATCCGCCCCCTGGGCTTCCCTCGGCTCTGCGCCCCGCGCCGCGCCGCTCTCGCGCCCCGCTGCACTTCGCCGCATCAGCTCATGCAGACAGAAATGGCTACAGGTGCACAGTAAAGCAGATCCAACAGATAAAAAGAAACTCTAAACTGGTTAGAGTGTGTTTACAAAAAATGTGTGGACTTAAAAAGAAGAAAATGGATATAGGCAGACATAGAAAAAGTAATTTATAAATAATAAGATAAAGTTTTTGAAGAAAAAATAAAATAATAAAAAAAGGATAAGCCACATAAAAATGGAAAATACACAGAGTATGGATCAAGTATGGTATTATATTGACTTCAAACTTTTTGATTGTTAATGAGCAATAATAGCTGCTGAGAGACATTGGATTATGAACACATGCCAGATTAAACCACCCTATATATTTTTTAAAATGTTTTCACTTCAAAATGAAAGTCAAAAAATATGTTACATTGGGGAAGAGCCAGATTAAACCACCCTTATATATTTTTAAAATATTTTCACTTCAAAATGGAAGACAAAAAATACGTTACATTGAGTAAGAGGTTATACTTTTGTTTCCACGAGAAATGAAAGGCTGTGGATTCATCCAACGTTGATAGAGATCAGATTTGATCAAGGAAGACCCCCTGAAAATCCTGGCTACAGACATAAAGAAATAAACATTAAAAAACCACAAGACAAGTGACATATACTTTACCTGCTCAAACATAAAACATCTTTGTTTGGCTTGTGTACAGTGCAGAGTCCATACTTGTATTAATGCAGATATGTATGTTACCTTTAGAAGTTTATGTGTTTTCAGAACAAGGGAATGAGATACCAAGGAAAATGGGTAGCCCAGGTGATCCAGTATCTCAGAGAGTCTCTGTTGCAGTTTCCCCAGAGTTTGGCATTCAGAACAGCTTCAAAGCTGCTAGCTGAGATGGTCCGGCCCCACAGACTATTCTAGCCAGGACTACAAATAAGTCTTGTGCTTCCCCATTGCACAGAGACTGAACAACAAATGCTATGGTTAGTTTTTCCAGGATTTGATCATTATCTCAATCTTCTCAGGTTCCATGAAGATGCTGTCACCCACAGTCAATAGGAAGCAGTCTGGAGAAACAACGTCCACATTCCCAAGAGGTGGGGGGAATGGTTTTTGGTCATTTGGTGGGTTATGGATATTTGTCATCATTTAGGAGGGGTGGTTACAAATTGTTATTAATTATGTTCAGGGAGAAAGCTAAACAAAGGAGATTAGATTCAAAGATCTCTTTCTGAAGGGAAAAGAGGGGATATGGTATAGAAATGATGGGGTAAAAGGATGAACTGTTGAGTCTATTTTTGACAACCACTATTCCCAAATATTTTACACTGGTTTGGATTTTTGTATATTGATAAGTTTAAAGGTATACTGTATTATATGGTTCTAATTCTTGTTTAAGGTATATACCTATGCAGCTTATTTAAAAATGTAATGTAAAGTTTAGTTGTTAAAAGCTATTTAGAATAATAAAAAATACAGGTTAATAGTCATCTATAACAAACTTGGAGTCATGTTATATATATTTTCAAGGTCAGAGACATATTTTAAATATATAGTCTTCAAATGCCTCAAAGACCTATAAAACATGGCATTTAAAATGTTTTAATAGCAAGGCTTTTCATGACAGTGAAACACAGTCTGCTCCTAGCAACACCAATTTACTTCAAAAATGGATGACAGGCATCAAAGAACCTCCATATGGAGTTTGATTCTTTGTGGGAAAAGCTAGCTAGCCATTTGTGCAAAGAAACTTCCCTTGCCTTGCTGACGACAATATGTTCTACAAACTGGACAAGCAAAACACAAAGGAAAGAGACTGTTGAGCTTTGCCTAGAAAAGGCAGGACCGTCCTTCAAAATTCTTGCTTCATAGAAAAGTCTGCCAGATCTTCTAGGCTTGTTTGCCAAAGATGGATGCCCCAATATTATAGAGGAACTTTGGGCAGCCAGATGTCTGTTATTTCTATAGGTTTCGAAGTGGTTTGCCCTGCACTTCCTGTTTACTTGGGTAATATTATAATTAATAATAAGTCTCTGTGTCATTACTGGGGAGGCAACAGTCCTGACGAACAGGCCCCACTTCAAAGTGCAGATCCTGAAATCCCTTCACTACAGAACTTACCCTGGTAAGGCCTATGTGAAACAAGGAAGCAAGGAGAAGTTGGGGGCTTGGGGCTTGGGCTCAGTCCAACGGTGTATTACAAGCATCTGTGGCAGTCACCAAGAGAACACATAACAAACACTGGCAAAGATGCAGGTGGGAAGGAGCCTTCCACACTTCTAGTAGGTATAAACAGCCAGTATGGAGATCAATAGGGACATTCCTCACAAGCCCAGCTGAGGACATATCACTGACACACAGAATTCCAGTTATCAGCACAAGATGGGTGGGAGCTATGTATAAGCCAGCTGAAGGCACACCACCAACACACATGTACTCCAGTTTAGCTGGACACCACTTACTACTCACTTGTCAGCAGCACTCTTCTGAGATAGTGTACACTCTCCCCTGTACCTCTTCTGAGATGGAGTACACTTTCCCTGTACCTCTTCTGTGATGGAGTACACTTTCCCTGTACCTCTTCTGTGATGGAGTACACTCTCCCTGTACCTCATGCTCCCCTGTACCTCTTCTGTGATGGTGTACACACTCCCCTGTACCTCTTCTGAGATGGAGTACATGCTCCCTGTACCTCTTCTGTTATGGAGTACACGCTCCCTGTACCTCTTCTGTGATGGAGTACACTCTCCCTGTACCTCTTCTGTGATGGAGTACACTCTCCCTGTACCTCTTCTGTGATGGAGTACACTCTCCCTGTACCTCTTCTGTGATGGAGTACACTCTCCCTGTACCTCTTTTGTGATGGTGTACACGCTCCTCTGTACCTCTTCTGTGATGGAGTACACTCTCCCTGTACCTCTTCTGTGATGGAGTACACGCTCCCCTGTACTTTCTCTTCTTTCTTGAACTTCATACAAATGGAGTCATGCTTGTCTAGTCCACCATGTGTGGTTCCTTCTTGGGTAACGTTTGTGAGATGCATCCATGTTGCTATATGCCCTCTCTCTAGTGCCTTGACATGGCTGTACAGCATTCCACTGTGGTAACATGCTACCAGTATTTTGCTCTGCAGGGATGGGCATTTAGGGTATTTTCAATTGGGTGCTCCTGTTCCTATCTCTTTTAGGAGCACAGACCTAAACATGTAAGGCAAAACCATTATGCTACTACAAAATCAAAACAAAAGAACAAAAACATGGCCAATATTTTCATGAGCTAGGGGAGAAGAAAGGTTTCTAACTTGGGCACAAAGTGCCCTGAATCTCCACTGAGTAACAGTTACACATGGCAGACACAGGAAAAATCCACAGGATGACAGGGTCTGCTTGATGTGTGTGTCAGTAAGTCATGCCTTCTTCCTGTCCTCTGGACAGTGAGTTTCCATCCTAACTCAAAGACCTATTTGCATAATCCAAATCCAGAATGGGCAGGACTGGGGCTGTGCCCAAGGTACTGTGGTAAAAAAGTGCCCATGCACACCTGAGGTGCAGCTGGTCCAGCCACGAAGGGGAGGCCAGAAGTTGGACCTGAACCCTAGTGCCACCTCTTGTAAGTTAGATTATCTCTTCCATTTGGTAAGTGAGAGTGATGTGGGACGAACTGGCTGACGTTAGGACAATGTCTAATACCTGTATCAACACATCTGTCAAATGCTGCTCCATTGTGCAACTGGTCACATGCACACATTTTGGGAGAGAGGGGAGGTAGGGAAATCAGAATAAAGATCTGCAAGTTTGCTTTGGCAGGTGAAGCTCCAGGTCAAAAGCCTGCCGAGCACAATACAAGCCTCTTTAGCCCCAAAGACATGGGACATCAGGCTGGTTGGCAGGTTGGCAGAGGGACAGGGCACAGGGCTGTGCACAGAGAAAGCCTGGGCCCCTAGCCTAGCTGCCCCCAACACACACACTGCAACCCTAAGGACAGTACCTCACTCAGACTCCTTCACCTGCAGCAGGGGTACAGGCCAGTCTCCCTGGTGGTCCTGAGATGCCATGTCTAGCAGGCACACGGAGCAATGGCAGCTGCAGATATGGCAAGCCCTGTCACCTCCATCATCCATTGCCTTTGTGTACATGAACTTCCCTATTACAGAATTAAGGATAATTATAGGATGTGCAATCACGAAATTAAAGCAGGTAATTACCATGCCTAATTAATTGTCAAATGCTAGGCAGACGAGGGAACACAAACAGAAAGGATGGCTGAGGATGGGGCAGTTCCAAGTGCCCTCTGCTTACAGAAAGCTCAACAGCAATGGCAGAGGTCAGAACCTGACCCCATGGGTGGGTTAGCAAGCACTAAAATAAACCCTGGATGCACACTGGGCATTGACTCAGCCTGAGCTGAGCGCCCTCTGCGCTGACTGCAGGCCAAGGCATTCATACAGCCCTGTCACAAATACACCCTTAGAGCTATCTCAGGAAAGAACATCATAGGAGATACTTAATGACTGCTGTAAACCCTGACAAAGAGCAGACTGCAGAGAGACGCTGGCCCACGTGTGGCAAGGACTCACAAATATAAACTGTAGGTTTGCAAGCAAAACGTCAGGCTGCCTCTGCTTGCTGAGCACTCAAAGCTCCTCCCTCTCCACTCTACCTCTGCACCATACAGAGTCCTGATCCCAGAAGCAAAGGTTTCCTTACGCATGGTGTCTTTCATTCGCCCTTCTTCCTTCCTTCCCTTCCTCCCTTTCTCCTTCCCTCCCTCTCCCCTTCCTTCCTTTCCTGGGGACTGAATTAGAGCCTCATACATGCTAAGCCAGCAGTAACCAATGTGCCACACCCCAGCCATCATTTTCATTTCTTATTTTTAGATCTCACTAAGTTGCTCAGGCTGGTCTTGAACTCACTCTATAGTTCAGGTTGGCCTTAAATTTGTAATCCTCCTGCCTCAGTACCCCCATCCCCAAGTATATGGGATGACACAGCTGTACTACCAGGCCCAGAGCATGACAAGCCCAGAGAAACACAGGTCTCATTTCTCTTAGGAAATGCAAGTCTGACTCTCATTTCTGTGCATGCATCATGGACAATGATCATGTGGCTCTGCAATGCCTTTCAAAACGTACCAGACGTTTTGCATAAGAAGTTCTCCAAAGCTCAGTGATTTTCTTTGTCTTAAAATGCAGCCACGGAACAAGTAAGATATGTAAGCACCGTTAGGTGACAGGAAGGCAGTAGAGACTAAGATCAGTGCCTCTGATGAGGAAGGGCCCAGAGCCACATTGTTTCCATACCAGAGGGAAGCAGGGACAGCCCAACACCAATATGAGGATTGTCACACGCAAACTAGTCAGAAGGCATTAGATGATCTTCAAAACGGCTTGAGGTTCCTATTTCATTTTGCTTCCTTAGCAGCCAATGAGGGCAATGATTTGTGTTTTGGCTCGCAGTCCTGTTAATGGACCCTCGCTCAACTTTCCTTTTAATGAAACAGCTTCATGTGTTATTAGCTGTAAATGTCCTCAGTGCTAGAACACAATGCCTGAATTAGCACAGGACCACACTGATGGAGTGATACTATCACAGTCAAAGGTGAGAAGGTGAACAACTTAACTGAAGAAAAACAACTTCTCAGTTCACTGGGGTGTGTAAAGAGCTGGGCGAGGAGAAGAGTGTTATTTACTGAGAACTGCCAGCGCCACCCCACAGGCCTGCGCCAAGAGGATGCAGAAGAAGGCTTGGGAAGTGGGAGAGGTCAGGATCCAGCTCTAGGCACTGTACTCCAGCGGAGCTCTGCTGTCCCTAGATACTCAGCGCCACCTGACATGCTTCTCAGGGTGGCTTTTGGCCAGTGGTCTTCCTGCTGGCTTGCCCGCTCTCCTCTAAGGAAAACACTGGGTTGGAGTCACGTGCCTTGCCTTACAGACTTGTTTCACACTAGGTCTCTCCCTAGTGGGCAGTCTGATGACCTTCTATACCCATCAGGGTAGGCCCTAGGGATACAGGAAAAACAAAGGCAGGCTTGATTCCTTCCCTTCTGAAACTTGGTCAGCCTGCCCAGGAAGGTACAAAGAACCCTAATGAATTCAAATGGAAAAAGAGCTGGAGAGAGACGTGACATCTTCAGCTGGGCTAGGAATATGGATGCAGGTAATCAGCTGAGGGATGCTTGGTTTAGAACAAAGATCAGACCAGATGGGTGCTGAGGCAGGGGCATCTTGAGTTTCAAGTGCGGATTGCACAGGGCAAAAGCAAAGGATTGAAGAGATGATTCAGTAGGTAAAGCTTTTAATTCTCAAGTAAAAGGACTTGATTCAAGTCCAGAACCCACGTAAAATGGCAAGGTATCACTGTCAGCTACATGTGCCATCTTACAGTGCAGCGCCAAAACGATGGCCATGAGGAAGAGGAAGGCAGCTGGCACACACGCTCTAAGCCTGCTAGAAAATATGCTCCATCATATACATGTGAATATAACAAGAAGGGTGGCATCACAGGCATCAGGGAAATGGGCATGGTGCAGAAAAGAACACCCTGTACTTATTACCATGGCAAAGCTGGGAGTCTACAACATCACCCAGCATGCTGCTAGCACTACTGTGAGCAAACACGGGTGAGACTCTTGTCAAGAGAGGTCAGTTCCTGAAATGGGTAAAGTAAGATTATCAGGGGAGGAGTAAAAAGCAAGGCACATGTTTCAGCAGAAGCATTAGCTATTCCAGCCACGGGATGCTCTATGAGCACTAACAATGGGAGCTTGAGCAGAAGCCCATTCCCGTGAATCCATGCCTTGATAGATATACAGAAACAAAAGACCCAGTGTGTTGAAAAAAAAAGGCTGGGTATGGTGGTGTGTGTGTATAGAATCTTCTCAGGGGAGCTGGCCACAGGAGAGGTACATATTTTCAAGTTCCAGGTCAGGGACAGATGTTGTCTGTGGTGATTTGAATTAGAATGGTTCCCATAGGCTTATATGTTTAAATGCTCGGATCCTAGTTAGCAGAACTGTTTGGGAAGGATGAGGAGGTGTGGCCTTGTGGAAGTGGGTGTGGCTTTGCTGAAGGAGATGTGTCACTTTGAAGTTTCAAAAGCCCACACCAGCTCCAGTCTCTCTTTCTACCTCTTGCCTGTACTTAAGATGTAAGCTCTCAGCTACTGCCCCAGGATCATGCCTGCTTCCCATGTTCCCCACCATGATGATCACAGACTAACCCTCTGAAACTATAAGCAAGCCTGCTATTAGGCGCCTTCCTGTGTAAGTTGCCTTAGTCATGGTGTCTCCTCATAGTAGTAGAACAGTAACTAAGACACTCTGAAAACTCAAGGTGGGTGGCTGCTAAGGAATGACATCCCAGGTTTAACTTTTAGCACCCCCACACAATAACACATATGCACACATGCACAGGCATACATGTGAAATGTACACACAAAGAGATCCCATCATTTGTGACAACAGAGGGGCTGCTGTGCTGAGGTGGGGTGATGGGCTCATGCAGAGAGCACAGGATAGGTAAGTTCTGTGATCCTGGTAATAATGACTACAGCTAATGTCTATTGCCTTCCAGAAACTTCATCCCCCACCATACATACGAAATTCAGGTGGTGAAGAATGGGCCAATGTCATTGTGGTAGTCATTATATAAGGTATACACACAGCAGATTGTCATGTTGTATACCTCTGAATATATATAGCTTTTGTTTATCAGTCAACTATTTTTAGTGCAGAAGTTTTCAAAAATAAAAAATATGGCAGGCTAGGCATGGTGGCACCTGCTTATGAGCTCAGCACTCTGGAGGCAGAGGCAGGAGGATATCAATTGTGGAGCCAGCTTTGGCTGCAGAGTGAGACTCTGTCTCAACAAAGGAACAAGAGAGATGGTAGGGGAGGTGATTTAGCCTGTCAGTAGTGCTGAGAAGACAACAGGCACAGATGGCACATATGAGCTTAAAGAGCACAGAAGAGAGCTGGGCATGGAAACGCACATGTAATCCTAGCACTTAGGAGTGCTGAGGCAGGAAGCTGTTATTTCAAGGCCAGCCTATACTGCATAGTGAGTTCCAGATTGGCCTGGGTTATAGGTTGTTTCTGTTTTGTTTTAAGTAAATTAGAGACTATTACAATACATGACAGGTGTGATTCCAATAACATATGTGTCAGTGCAGTCACAGCCTGAAATAAACCAGGGAACAAGGCAAATGTTAACCGAGATGGTTCTGCGTGTTGGCAGCTTCTTATTTCTTTGTGGTTTTTTGGGTTTTCCAGATTTCCTTCTTTGGTCAGATTTTGGTGACAGAGAAACAAAGTGTTACTTTACTCATCGAGTAAGATGGTGTCTGCTAGCACCTAAGGTGACACACCACTTCTTCCCTCTTTTCTTCACATAGAACTGAAGAGCATCAAAATATCATGCTATTGAGACAGCATGGCCGTGTCTCAGAATGAAAAGACTGTCACTAACATTCAGAAAGAAAGAGCTAATGGATGGGTGAGTGTAGAGCCAACCATAGTCACAGGGCTGGCACAAGGAGGCCAGCAAGCTGAGAACCCATGGAAAGTCATAGCTGGGCCATCTCCCGTGTGAACAGAGAACTACGGGAACAGAGAACTACGGGAACAGACAGCAAACTACTGTAGCTACAGTGCAAAAGCCTGACGTAGCTCCTGGGGCAGGAAACCAGCTTTGATAGCACAATGTGTTTCTCTTAGCCTTGGGAGGGAAGAGTTAAGGGCAATGGTGAATGCCCACTCCGGGTCTGCAAGAGCAGGAAGCCAGACCGCTCTGGCCCTTAGCACAATGACAGAGGAGATAGTGTCCTGTGGCTGAGCTGCCAGCCACAGAGATCTAACCTACAGTAGTTTGCCTCATGCTTGCTGAGCGAGCATCTGCTAGGTACCAAGTTTTGCACAGGCCTTGAAAACACATAGCAGGTGGCCCAAGGGGTCAGAACGGTGATTATGAGTACAATCTGGGAGCTGCAGCTGCCTGGGACAAATTGCAATCGCACTTTCTTACTAGATTTGATATCTTATTAGCCACATGACTTTCACTACTTTATGAAGTCATTTTATGACATAAAATGAAAGCAGTTGCCTGTGCAGACTCTGTTTAGAGCCAACCATTTTAGTTGGCATGCAAAACATAACAAAGTTTGCTGCTATCAGCAAAGCTGTATACCTGTTCTAAAGCAGTCCACACACCACTTCAAGGACAGACAGACAAACACTGTCCAGTGGTAGAAGTGGTAGAACTCAGAACAGCAGGAGGGGGACATCCAGGAGACACCACATGCAGCGCAGTGCGAAGTCTATCAGGGAAGGCTTCCTGGAGGAGTTTATACCTGAGTTGGGCCTTGAATGGTGAAGACAAACTAGCCAAGGTGCCAGGTGAGGCCAGGCCAAAACAGTAGGCAGCTGTCTGCTAAAGTATACTTTCTGAATGATATATTCTTGAGGATGGGAAGTAAGACTTGCACTTACATGCTGATGCTAAAGACAGAGAAATGGCTGCATTCCTGGACAGTTTCAGGGCTTCCAATTCGCATGGGGCTGCATCTTGCCCAGGATGTGGGCTGAGATGTGTGGTGTGATACTCCAAGCAGACCCGCTGGGTTGGGAGGCGATGGCTTGCAAGCACAGCATTGCACAGGAGCGGTCCTGCCCTTGAGGAGCTGGAGCTCCTTGCCACATAGCTTTCCAACCATGCTCGCTGCATCTCACCACACACCTAGCCAGGGCCTTCAGTCCAGGGACATGGCTCTGGATTCTCCCTGGGAGAGAAACATGCTAATGCAGCTTGGTGGTGCTGGGTCCCTCTCTGTCCCACACTGACTATAATGGAGAATACCTGTGGTGCTGGAGGATTACTGGGAGCATCTGAGGGCATCTCAGAGAGGCCAGGGCTAGCAAGCTGCCAAACATCCCCAGAAGGTTGTGGGGAAACAGAAAGCTACCCAGAGCCATGTCAGGTGGCTCAGTGCCTGTGCTCAGCCATCTTCATAGACCGACAGCCTGGCTCTCTCCGTTTTCTGAGCACACAATGCAAGTGGACTGAGACATTACTGAAAGGCCAGTTCCCTGTTCTAGAAGGGCTGCCATGAACACAAACTCAGTCTGACCTCTGTTGTCTGAGAACTCGGGATCCTGTCCAGCTCTGAGTATGAGGCTGAGGTCCTGTCAATCAAATCTAAATGAACCATTTAGATTGGTCTGCAGTCACACAGTAGTTGCTTTCCTACTGTGATGAAACAAGGGGCTGGGAAGACAGCTCAGTGGGAGAAGTGCCTGCTACCATGCAAGCACGAGGACCCAAGAGCCTCAACACTCATGTAAATGCTGAGTTTGAGCACGCATGTATGCAACCTTAGTGCTAGTGGTAGGAAGGCAACAGGCAGATCCCCAGAGCTTGCTAGGCAGTCTAGAATTGGTGCTCTGGGTTCAGTAAGAGACTTTGCTTCAAAAGGTGGGAAATGAAAGTAGAAGACAGTCAAAACACACACACACACACACACACACACACACACACACACCACTGCCTGAGTCTGTCAGGCTTGGTTTCTTCCTCTGCATCCTCACCTGGGCATGTCAGAGAACTGCTCTCACCAAAACACACTCTGGAGGCTTCAATTAAATGACACCAATAGGATGATTTGAATTAGGGGCTGCTATGCTACAGAATGCCAACTCAGCGCATCCAGGCTCTGAGATGAGAAATGGCCTGTAACCTCTTCAGATGCTCACAGTGACATTGCTACTGTTCTTGCCCAGAGCAGCCCAGAGAAATCAGGCATGGGCTCCTTTATCACAGTTGCAAGGCTGGATCTATGGTCCTTACTCTTCCTCTCTAAGAGCACCCAATTTGAGGGCTTTTGCAGTAATGTTTCATAAAAGCCAACAGAACAACAGGAGGATCCACCATGATGTGTGCACATCCCTTCCTGATGAGAGTTTAAAGAGACATATTAGTCATGGCCTCGTTCATCACCCAAGAGACTAAATTTCACTTGCATGTACACTGCAGACACCAGAACACTGGGGACCCTGGGCATTCATTCCTCCCTCAAAATGTTACCATAAAATGGAATCATTTTTTGATTCAAGTCCCTAATGCCCATGATGGGGCTGAGAATAACATTTTCCTACCTCCCAGGCTTTCACAGCACAATGGAGGGCACTCACTGTGGGTATCACATCTGTCAGCTTTATCTTTGAAATGAGACATGAACAGGAGTCTGCCCCGAGGCCTAGAATCAGTAGGCAGTAGAGATGTAATTTAAATTTCTGTCTTTTCCAGCCCCAATTTGTGTTTTGTTTTCTCCCTATGCCCCTCTGTCTTCAAGGGGCAGAGAAGGAGCCCAGGTCCTAGCAGGCCATCCTCCAGACCTTTAAAGCCTTGAGATTCCCAGGCATCCATGAGTAGGGAGGCCGGGAGAGCAAAGGTAGAAGTCCCAGCTCTGGGATTGGCTCTGCCTCAGTTATGTTCTGGTTCCATCACCAGAGGGGGCGGAAACAAGCTACCAGCATCTGCACAATGGGACACTACCAGCGTCTATCTTGTAGGGCAGTTCTCATGGCTCACACTGCCATCAGCAATTCTACAATGGAGTGAAGTCCCATTAAACATTAAAGAGTGGGAAGGAAAGAGGAATGGCCCTGTTGTCACAGCTCAGTGTCCACTGCGGAGGATGACCTGATGACTGAGGGACCTCGAGAGTTATAGTGGACACCAGCAAGTGGATTACAGCCTTCCTTTGAGAGTGAGAAGCGAAGCAAGGGTAAGGCACTTTCTCTGTAAGGACCTGGCAGGTGGAATGCCAAAGAAAGCCTTCATCCAGCCGGTGTGCCTCTTCTGGTTGGGAGTTTAGAAACTAGAAGCTAGAAGCCCTAAAGATGACCAAGCAGCCTTGTGGGGACCTACAGTTCAAACACCATGGATCTCCAGCACAGATTCTTTCTGAACCTTCTGTGGCCTCCTGATGGCCTGGCTGAGGCCCATGTGTGAGGCCTCAGCAGTCAACGGATTCGCTTTTTTCAGCAAACCACATGGCCATGGACCAACAGCAGAGGAGAATTGTTCCTGGAGATGGGGTCTGTACTGAAGGTGCAGGGACAAATGGCCTATCTGACCCTGAATGGCATCACCGAGCAATAGCAAAATCACTAGAAGCCCATGTTCTTTCCAACATCCCAACTCAAAGTCCAGTTAGCAAGCCAAGTATAGTGGTACGTATCTATAGTCCCAGAACTCTGTAAGTTGAAGCAGGAGGATCAGGGTTTGAGCCCAATCTGGTCTACAAACTGAGATACTGTCTTAAAAAAAAGAATCCAAAGTTCTGAAAACCAAAGGCTCTCAGCAAGTTTAGCACCAAGTCACTTGGCAGCTGAACTTGGCTGAACTCAAATGGGGGTGCAGTGACCAGTTCGCACCTCACCTCATGTCAGTATTCCTGTCTCTGCAGAGACACTGATGTGGGATGGCCAGGTGCTGTCCTAGACCCACTTACTGTGATTCAGTTCTTTCTAAAACCAAATGAGAGGAGAAAGGTAAGGATGTATATCTGAAAGTGTTGGCTGTGAAAGTTGTGACTGCAGGATTCCGGCTGTGCTAACAGGCCATTTAAACAAAGCTGAATTTTATGTTCTTCGCAGCCCAGAGGATGAGACGCAAGGTTGGTCATAATCACCCCTGGGACACTCTTATGCTGCTCCCCAGGGACAGTGCATATGGTTTGATCTACACAGACACTTACAGAATCATACAACACATAAGGATTAGGAACTGTGACTGAGGAAGACTCTAATGATGGAGAACGATCAGTCTTTAAATATCACTCTGAAGAAAAAACTCCTAGTCATCAAGACCAGCTGGCCGTGCTTTGTGAACTGACGTGCCCTCCTGTCTGCTGTGGTATATAAATTAGCAGCCAGGTTCCTAACCAGCTCACACACTTGCACGTAACTGTGGCTTGCACAGAACTCTGGGGTTCCTAGTAGAATCAGAATGTGTGTTTGACCTTGACCGTGTCATCTGCTTTGGGCCGTGGAATGTCAGGAGGTTGGGAAGCACCTCTAGAAAAGGACACAAAAGATAAGAGGTGTGGAAGGTCTTAGCCCACCATAGCCTAGAGATAAGCTCAGCCTACACCAGCCAAGCCCCAAGGAACACATATGTGAACAAGAACACTTCAGCAACTCTGATGGGTTGTCTGTCACACCACATTACTGTGGCAGGAGCTGACTGATACACTAGCCTACTAGGCAAAACTATACAAAGTCAAAAAGGGTCTAGAAGCTTGGGGTGATCTCCTTATTAGCCATGTTACTATTTCCCTTGTCTCATTTCATCCTCAGAGAAGATGCAGGGGAGACCAAGGCTCAGAGAGGCTTCTAGACTTGCTCAGGCTCACACAGCAATGGAGCAGTGACTCTACTCAGGTCTGCAGAAAGATGGGAGGTAGAAGAAGGAGGATCACCTGGAAGTTCCCAGGACCAACCGGCTGGAGAAAACAGCACAGCAACAGAGAACCTGACTCTGCCTCAAAACAAGGTGATGGCAAGAATGGACTCATTGTGCTATGACTTCCAAGAGTGTACACACACCTGCACACATATACACACACTGACACAAAAGCCAAGGTAAAATTGCTATCCCTATTTGCAGACGAATAAACTAAAGTCCAGCAAGCCAACTCTGACAGCAAAATGTCATGCACTTAGCCACCTTTAGCTACAAAAATCTTCAAATGCCCTACCTCAATGCCTATGATTCCAAGCAACTAAAGGAGAGGAGTTAGGCATGGTTGTGACTCATCTTCTGCAGCTGCTATCTGTTCAACAAAGCCATGCCTGCCCATGCTGTCCACCAGGGAAGACAGCTTGTGGGACTCTCCCCTAGTGCTTTGCACAGACTTTATAGAGCTTAAATATCATTGGATGAGGTCACCTGCCACTCACAGGGTGAAGATCGGAGATTAGAAAGTTATCATTGGAGACTGGGGGATGAAGGGATGTAACCAGCATCCAAATCTACAAAGGGAATAATTCAGGAGTTCTGGCTACAGTGGTTCCTTCTGGGATGGTCTGGGAACCTATAGAGCAGGCAGCCATTGCCACCTAGAGGTTAGTCACAGCCACAGCTGATGCTGGTGTCCACTGGACATGAGATAAGTAGGAATGGCACTGGCCTTGGCTAGGGCAGGCCTGAGTCTGAAAGGCCCAGCCCACAAGGCCAAGAGCAGTGTGTGCTTTAGTAAATTATGGATATCGAGCTGATGAAACGACGATTCAGTGAGTACAAGCACTTGCTGCACAAGTTGAGGACGCGAGTTCAAATCCCCAAAAGGCTCATAAAACCCAGATAAGCATAGTCTTTATAGACCAAGCACTTCTACAGGGAGATGGGAGGTGGCTACAGGATAATCCCCAGACACTTGCTCGTCTCACACAGTGGACAAACAATAGAGACCCTGTTTCAAACAAAGTAGAAGGAAAGGACCAACACCCAAGGTTGTCCTCAGACACAAACACACACATAACAAGAAAAAAATATAAAAAAGACAATTTCAGATGTAGACTAAAGCCTCACCAGCCACTGTGAAGAATCGGCTCTGGCCCGTGAGCTGGCTGCTGGCTCCAGTGAGACAGAGGGTCCTCACAAGCTGGCTACCTTGGTATAGGAAAGGAATGGCTAAGTTAGCAATGGACAAGGTCTTCCAGAAGGCAAAGGGGTCCTGGTCCAGAGGAATGTATGTCATCAGCTCTCTCACTTCCTCTCCTAGCTCCATCAGAAAGCAATGGCGCCTGGGGGACAAAGAAGTGCAGGGCTCTGGTGTAAGTGTACTGAGTTAGAGGCTTTCTGGGGCCAGATCATCTGTAGAATTCTGTTTATGCCCTGGGGTCTGCACCTGAATGGGGGAAGTACGCACTGCCCCTTGGTCATGTGATCTGGGCTTTAGAGTATCTCTTCTGTGTCTAGGTCCCCTGGGGTCTTAGGAAGGTAGAAACTTGCCACTTGCCAAAATGAAGGCCACCTCCAAGGTCAAGGCATTGTTCTTACTCACAAATGGCCACAGAAACAACAAAAGAAATGGTCGCCAATGTTAGACTAAGACAGTATTTTATTTAAAAACTCTACTTTGGAGGAAAGGCCTGTGAGCAGGGTGGCAGTGCCTACCTTAACCACATTGACCACACCCTCACTACTGCCCTGGGGCATGCACAGCTATAGTGAGGAGAGACAGAGGAGCCAGTCCCACTGTGGGACAGGGAAGTGAGGCAGTTGGCACCCCAAAGCCTGACCGCTCAGGCAAGGTGTGGGATGCTCTGGGGAGCCCTTCACTGCCACCACTGGAGGGGTCTCCCCGTGGCCACTGCCTTTTCTGAACACAGCTCAGCCCACAGCAGCAGCACCATCCTTCCTGGAGACACTCTCGCACTGTTGATATTTCAGACCGGGGAATTCCTCATGGTGTGGATGTCCTGTGCATTGTGGATATTTACAACATCCTCCTTTGACTCACTGGGTCCTGGGAGCACTGATACCCACTGCTACAATCAAACCTGTCTTCAGACATCTCATTGGGCATAAAATCATCCCTGGTTGAGAGTCAATGAAGGAAACTGTCTCAGAGAAATTCCATCATTTACCCAAGAAGTACCTACCTGATGCTGCATCTCACTTAAGTTTTTCAACCATTTCATGGGGTGGCAAAAGAGGGGCTTTTCGTGACCTGCTCAGTACCTGGGGACTTGCCCTTTTTAGAAGCAAACCCAGAAAGATCACGTGGCTGTCCACAGAGAGACACTATGCCCTGATTAAAAGGGGGGCAGGAGGCAGCCAGCAAAACCAGATTGGCTGTGAGCATTCACCAGATATAACAATACAATCATTTTGTGATGGCCTTCCATGACTCAAAGGCTATGATGTAGGGCATCCTCAGCAGCAAATACCACTGAGCAGGATACAACCACACCAGATCACCAAAGGGTTGGTTGGAGGAATGGGCCACCACTGAATGAGCCAGTTAGAACGACTCCTAACCCCACAATTCCTCTCTCCACTGTGGCCATGAGGAGGCCCTACTTAGGAGTGAAATGAGTGCAGTAGGTTGGGGCTGGGGACAAGGGAAAGGCTGCAAAGAGCCAGAGGCTCTGAAGGGAGGTGCACACCTAGGTAGTCCTCCATCTCTCTATAAAATGGGCTAATGGCGCAACACTGTTGCTACCTTGTGTCCACTGTGCCCAGGGTGCCTCCATGAGGGTGGCCTAGGCCACTCTCACTTGATTTGGGGAGGTTTCCTCTTATGTATCATGAGAGTTAATACCGTCAGCTTGACAGGATCTAGAATCACCCAGGAAACAAATCTATCAGAATGACTGTAAGGGATTTTATTGACTAATTTAACTCATGCTGGGAGATGCACCTTAAATGCAGGTGGCAACATCCCAGGGGAAGATCCACCTTAAAATCAGTGACAGCGTGCCATCGTTGGGGTCCAAGACTGCAGAAAACAAGAAGCAAGCGGTGCATAAATTTTCAACTCTGCTTCCAGAAGGCTACATGCAAAGTGATCAGCTGCCTGACACTTCTGTCACTATACCTGCCCCCTAAACTGTAGCCAAAATAAGTGTCTCTTAAGTTGCTTTTGTGAAGTATTTTGTCATAGCAAAGAGAAGACTAATGTCTTGAATCTACATCCCTTCCCTAGGCCCTCCTGACAAGTGTGCCAGTGATGGGGGTCCTCTGACAGGGCCAAGAGGGGAGGGGAAAGCAGGCTTTCTCACGTGGGGCTGTTGCTTTAGCTTCTGTTGAATAAAATTAAGCACCCTAAAGTATTACATCACAAACGCAACCTCATGGAATCACCTGGGAAAATGGAGCATGACCTGAATGTCTTACTATAGAGCTGAGCCTCAGCTCAGACAGGGAGTTTTCAAAACACATCCAATTAGAGTCCTGGGCCACTGGCCTCTTGCCCTAACAAGATGAAATCGATTTACTTTCTGAGCCAGACAAGCCGACTGCCAGTGAACACCACTTCTTCTCAATTGTGAAATCCCAACTTTGTCAAATGGTTTCTCTCAACTTTCATTTCCATACTTAAAAAATGGAGGTTTAAGAACAGGTGAGAATCAGTCTGTGATGTTCTGGTTCCATCTTGAGGGTTCCCTGCTAGATTCCAGCAAATTGTGTATTTTATTGTTTTAGAATTCAATGAACTATGTCTCTGCTAATGTGTGCTGTGTCAATTGACAGGAGAAAGCAAGTGGAGGTGCAACCACAGATCACACTGATATCTCTGCGGGTGGAGGTGCACCCACAGATCACACTCATGCCTCTGCAAGTGGAGGTGCAACCACAGATCACACTCATGCCTCTGCAGGTGGAGGTGCACCCACAGATCACACTCATGTCTCTGCAGGTGGAGGTGTACCCACAGATCACACTCATGTCTCTGCAGGTGGAGATGTACCCACAGATCACACTCATGCCTTTTCAGGTGGAGGTGCACCCATAGATCACACTCATGCCTCTGCGGGTGGAGGTGCACCCACAGATCACACTGATACCTCTGCAGGTGGATGTGCACCCACAGATCACACTGATACCTCTGCAGGTGGAGGTGTACCCACAGATCACACTGATACCTCTGCAGGTGGAGGTGCACCCACAGATCAGACGCATGCCTCTGTAGCTGGACTCAATCACCCCAATGCTTTGGAAGTCAGCTTTATTTGAGGAACTAGTGCTGGTTTCTAGTGTTCATTAAACCGTACTCTGTTAAAAGAAAGATCACAGGAATCCACAGGCCCCATGGGATAAAGCAGGTAAAATATACAATATCTCTTTCATGTTGACAGCCTAGTTCAACCAAGGCTTGTTCTAAGGGTCTCTGGGTTACTACTTGATCCTCACCACAAGGCACAGACAGGGACATGGTTGGTCTGCGCTTAAACCACCAGCAAGTGGGTATGGCCTGTAAATGGCCCAAGACCACACTCTGACCCTGAGCATGTCCACGTCAAAGCCCCTTTATGACATGGGAACAAACAAACAAAGCCATGGGGACAGGAAAGAAGAGACACTCCACCAGCTGGGACTTAAGGGCGATTTGGAGCAGGGAGCAGGAGGGAGAGAATCCAAGTGGAATAAATGTCTAAATTCTAACACAATCACAGAGCCAAGTATAGAGAACAGGGTGGCAAACACAAGAACCAGCACTGATACTGCCAGCCTGAGAGTTCGCATTAGTATTTATGGCAACCGTGATCACCTATCTGGTGACCAAACATCCTCTGGCTTGTCACTGAACTCAGGGAGTCAGAGAACATATTGTGCTCACGACATATAAGTGCACACCTGCACACAGTGGATGAGCAAGCACTGCAAGCCCACTCATGACAGAAAGCAAGAAAACAGAAATACTGACTGCCCCTTAGGGAAAGGCAGGACACCTACAATTGCCGCATGTGGCTGATTTTGCCCTATGCATAGCAAAGCTTTTATATGCTTTGACTTCATACTTATCTCAGTTATGCTGAGTAGGCCTGAAGGAAGCCCACAGCACCGTGGTCCACTCCAGCACATTCTTGAGTAGACAGCTTCCCCTGGCTCTTATGGCAATGTCACCTGGTTGTACATTTCACCTGGTTCTCATACACAGGGCATCCATCTTGTTATGACCTGAAGTCCCGTGACTTGGACAGCTCCTACCAAGGCCAGGGGTGGGAATGCTGTGTTCCTTAAGTATGCACTCAGCACACACCCGGCCATTAGCATAGTGACTCAAATGATGACTCCAGGGTATACTGTGTAGCTGTGTTTTGGTTTCTGCGGTGCTGACTGCAGGAAGAGTTTGACTTTATGCTTTTTTTTCTTCCATGTCTACTGGCCACAACATTCTTTTATTTCTGGGTCCTGGGCTTTAACTTTACAAAGCACAACTTCCAGAAAGGGGAATTGGGAGAATGTCTTCAGGAGCTCCCCTCCCTACCCCATGGAAACTAGAAATGTGTCCCCTCCACAGCTGACTGTTCTAAACTGGAGCAGTCCCACTGGCATGGATGCGAGCGATGTTCTTGGTACTCTCCTTTGACTGTCGTCTCTGCTCGGTGAGCACATAACAGCACTCTTAAAGAGCTGCATCAATCCTCAATTACCTATTCAATTAAAGGAGGTTAATACGTTAAATACACCACCTGATGAGGAGCAACAATTACTGACTTGCTATGCATTCAAGAGGTGAAGTGCAGGTGCTGAAAGGTGTTTCCTTGTCTCAGAATAAACGGAAAAAGCCTGGGTGCAGCTGAGGGTGAGAAGGGTGCTTGCCTAGCATGTAGTTTCCTGAGTTCCATCCTCAGCACCACGAAAGAAGGAACAGATGAATGAAGGAGCGAACAAACCAAGGCATATAATTTCAAAGAGAAGCCACCTTCAGCTGCATGCTCAGGAGTCAGAGCTGGCAGGGTGTGATGGATGAGTGTGGCATCTGACTGTCTATATAGCTAGCAGACAGCCCACTCCCCATATACTCACCCCTCCAGGTTCCAATCCTTAACTATATAATGGAAGCATCAGGCATTCCTGGACAGTTCTCCAAGCTTGAGGGGTTTATTTCCACATAGCACACGGTGGCTTATATACAAACATAGGGTACAAGGGGCTGCAGGAGACACATACTAAGGCCACTTTTCATTTCAGGCGAAATGGCTTCACTTAGATTCACCAGACAAACTCCTTCTTGTGTGTAATTCCCCCTTCCTCCTCGTCTCCCTTTCATTTTTCATTCATTCCTTTGTTTTCTAGGCTCTCAACCCATCAAACCCTGAGAAGATGAGGCCTGCCAGAGTGAGAGGGGTCTATAGGGAGGGAACAGAGACCAGCATGGAAGGAGGAAAGGATAGGAGCCAAGAAAGAAGAAAAAAAAAGTAGAGAGTGAATTTGTCTAGCCAGCTTAAATCGGGCGAGCACACTGAGGAGGTAGGTGGTGGGATGCAAAGGTCTGTAGGGAAGTGTGGGAGACATGCTCCCAGGCTCCTCTCAGCTGCCTCAGGCAGGGTCGGACAACTGTCTTCACCAAGGCATGAGGAGCATACACAGACAGGGCTGAACCAGACAGTGGGTGGGTGGACTGGCCTCGAGGACTCTGAGCGAGAAGCCCAGTGTGGGTGTGCCAGGTAGGACCTTGAGCCACAAGTGTGCCCCAGATGTGTAAGTGCTGGCAACAAGTGTGCTTGGGGCTTGTTCACATCAGGGGAAGAAGGTAGGAAAAATGGTGCTTTGGGTTGGAGTTATAGATGGTGGCACCAGGGTCACATGAGTAAAAGGACTGATCAGCTGACTAAAAGTGCTATGCCTGCATACTGACTGCCAGCCTCCCCTGCCTCTGGCTTTCTTTGTGTATTAGTTCAGATATGTGGCAGAGAATGGGCAGGAGCTGCTGTGCACCCCACGGTCCCAGGGTTTCCCTCCATATACTGGCAAGGCCCTGCCTCAATGGCCTGAGCACCCACCAGACAGGGAGAAGAATACAGGAACTCAACCCCATCTGCTCCCTCCTGGCACTGAGCACAGATGTGGCACCCTATGGGCACCCTGATGAGGTAAAAGAGAATAAATGCATGAGTGTGTGAGTGAGTGGAGGCAGACGTGCAAAGAGAGAGAGTAGAAAAGAAACACAGTAAGAGAAGGAGGGAGAAATTCATGTTTTGGTTAAATTGAAGCAAAATAGGATTTCAATAAACACATGGTCTTGCTTGTTTGCTGGACTTTTGTTTTGTTTGCAAGAGTGTCTTATTTTGTATTTCTGGCCTGGAACTCAATATGTAGACCAGTCTGGTCTCAAACTCACAGAGATCGGCCTGCCTCTGCCTCCCAAATGCTGGGGTTAAAGCTGTGTGCCGCCATATCTAGCATACACAATCTTTCTGAACTTAACTGTCCACCTGCATTCTAGGCTAGACTCATGACACCCCAGACCCTCACGGCTGACCTTTAATATACTCAGGTGTCAGACCTAAGTTGGACCACTGATATGTCCTGTCCTGTCCCTCAAATTCAAAGACAGAGAAAGCGAGGCCAGAAATGGTGCATCGGATGACCACATAGAGCAGGTCAGTGGTTGAGGACTGTCCACAGTCCTTCCAAGGAAAAAGAGGGCGCAGAGAAGTTGCAGAGCTACTTTGAGTCCTGAGCCTAGCTTGTCGTATGAGCAGTCAAGAAGAAGGCCTGTCTGAGCAACAGTGACGACTTCCTAAAATGGCATCTGGCAAGAAAAGCAGCCAGGTGTTCACACCCCACTCCGCCAGGCAGCAGCACACCTTGCACACGGAAATGTCACGCATCACGCTCTCACCAAGCTGCTACCGTCTCCTTGGACTAAAAATGGCACTGTATTCCTCTGTTTGTTTCTTTCTTTCTCCTAGAATAGAAACACTGTCTGTGAGCTCTTTAACCCACTGCCTCTCCATGAAAACCTGTGTCAAAGCAGCTCCCAGCACAGTATGGCAGCACATTGGGGCAGTGCCGAGGGAACAGTTTAGCTCCTCTGGAAGGTCAGCTGAGTCACACGAGGAACTCCAGCTGAGCACCCTACCTCCTCACATTTCCCAGTTGGCTATAGCTGCCACCTCATGAGCAAGGTTGATCCTAACGCCAACCCCAGTGACCAGCAGGTGCAGTAGGCCATCAACCCAACTTTCCCCAGGCCCAGGGGGCAGAGGGACGAGATGGGATGGACAACTGCAGAGGCTCTAAGACCACCATTCCAGCCAGTGCTACAGGGACTCAAAAACCTGACTACCCAGACCCTGCTCCACCCAAATGGAGAAATACTTTGTCAGTCAAAGGAGAAACATGCATGATTCTATGCTGGGTTCTGAACCAACATGCTTCTGAAGAGGTCGACAGTGCTGGTAAGGATGAGGTGGCTAGAGAAATGGCAAGGTCCTTCTGCCACATCCCTGGGGCCACTGAATATAAACTCTGTTCCAGGAAGCTCCCAAAGGTACCGCAAGAAGGACTGGAGTCTAGTATGATTGCCCAATCTAATGGCTGGACTATCTCCCTGCTGCCCAGTTAACAAGTGGGGTCATTTTCTAAAGGAGAAAAACAACAGTTTGGGATTTTAAGGAACAGGTGCCTGGTCAAAGTGTGCTCCTGCCAAGAGCTTTTATTCTATACCCTGGAGAGTACCAGCTGGGTCCTTCTAGGCACTACCTGCCTAGAAGACATCCAAATTCTCTTTCACCAATAAACAAGCATGAAGGTGCCATTGCACACTGCAGCAGAGACATGCAGGCCCCACAGTGCACTGCAGCTGGGGAGTTTACCTGGCCCTTCTGTATTGGTGCTGATTAGCAAGGCCATGGTATCAGACGCAAGCAGCCAAGAAAGCGCCGACTGCTCCCATGGGCTATATTAGAAGGAACAGGCATGGGGGCATCATAAGAAGGTCCTATTGGGATAGGGTCATCTCTTGGCATGTTTAACAGGCCCTAGGCCTAGAACACTCCTAATTCCAGGTCACCAGACACTATGCTCTGAAGTTCCCAGAGTATAGGGCTCTCCCCAAAGCCTGGGTTTCTCTACTTCCTACTTAATCAAACAGAGAAACAAAAACAGCCACCTAATGTTTGCTATGCTACAGGATCTGGACAACAACCCCCATTATCTTCTGAACTTATTTCCATTATTGCCTCCATTTGGAAAAGAAAACTGAGGCTCAGAGAGGGCATAAAGTCTATGCAAGATGATCCGGAAGTTGGTAGGACTGGCTAGAAATCAAAGGATTTGAGTCCAAAGCCCAAACTCTTACTCTCTCGCATGTCAAAATACATGGAATCAGTATCACCTGGGGAACTTCTCTGGCCAAGTGGTGCAGGGCACAGGGACTAAGCAGTATGGGGGGGTGACTATAAGGACACCCAAAGACAGCAGCCCAGTAAAGAGGCAGAGGGAACAGCTCTGGTTAGAAAAGTAAGCAGGAAGCACAGGCCCCTAGGCATAGCCCCAAGCTGAGGCAGGTGTGGGGGCTGATCAACTCCCATTGGTCAGTTGCCTGGGTTGGAACTTTTGCATAAAAGACAAGGAAGCCAAGGGGGCAGTTGATCTGACAATTCTCCCTATCTGAAAACTTTTTAAAGGAACTCCAATTAATGGGCATGAAACCTGAGACAGGAGACTCATCTGTGTAGAGTTCCAGTGCCCCCTCCAGATATTTCTCTTTTTACTTTTTAAAAAAGATTTGCTTATTTTATTTCATGTACCAGTGTTGTGCCTGCATGTATGTGTGTACACCACATGCATGCCCCATACCTGTGGAGGTCAGAAGAGAGAGGGGTCCTGGAAATGACTGCGTCACTAGGTGGATGATGGGCCCTGAACCTGGATCCTTTGCAATAGCAGCCTTGCATCATCCCTCCAGCCCCTCCTTTTTCTTCCTTTTTTTTTTTTCATTTTAAAAAGTTTTTCTTCTCAACCTATGGGTCAACCTCTTTGGAGGCCCAACAACCCGTTTCACAGGGTTGCCTAAGACTATCTGGATATCAGATGTTTATACTGCTATTCATAACAGTAGAAATTACATTTATGAAGTAGCAATAAAAACAATTTTATGGTTGGGGTCACCACACCATGAGGAACTGTATTAAAGGGTAGCAGCGTTAGGAAAGTTGAGAACCACTGCCCTAAACTTTTCTCAACTAACCATGTAGTGAAACCTCCAAAACCATGTGCGCAAGTAACTTTTCCTCCAGACTCTGGCCATTTCCAGTTATCCTATTATAGGACAGGAAGCTGGCCAACACTTAGGACATTTCACCCATCCCACCTTTACCTACCTGCCCCTCTGAGGCCAGAGACGTCTCACTACCACGTCACAGGATAGCCCAGTGCAAACAAAAGGAGTCCATAACCGATCTCTGCCTAGGCAACACAGTCAAAAACACTAGGAAGTACTACTGTTCTGCCCACAGCCTTCCTCCACAGGGAAATGTAGATCCCATGAGAAACATGAGAAGGAAAACCTAGGAATGGTGACAGGCAGGCCACACCTCCATGCCCTTCTGTGAATTTCCATGGTATTCTCAGCTGTGTGAGCTGCCAGCCTTCCCCTTACCTCTCAGCCCACCCCCACCCCATGCAACCCTCATTAAACTAGCCAGCATCCCGTCATTTCCAAGTGAGGAATTAGACTGAGCTGGTCTTGGACTTGAACGTCACAGTAAGAGGTTGACTGCTGGCCATACCACATAGTGATGTTCCCTCTAAACAGAGGCCCTGCCCACCCCTCCTTCCTGATTGCCCTTCCAGCTACCTAAGCAATTTCTTCTTGACCACCCGAAACCTCACCTGAGCTAAGAGCTGGACCTGCACTGTTACAGGCCCGGTATGCACTCCCATTGACCGTGGGTGTTTATGGTGATGGCAACTACTCCAAGCATCACTAGCTTTCAGACGCTCAGAAGACAAGGGCAACTCTAGAAGACGTGGATGCGCAGACTATTTAACACCGCTCCTGCAGACTGAGGGATGGTGAAGACTCACTCACCCAGTTCTATGACAACAAGTGAAGAGAGGTTTCCCTGACCATCTCACCTAAAACAGCCTTTTCCCACAATGCTGTGCCCCCTCCTGCCCCATCCAATATCACTTCCTTTCCAGTGAGTGCTGAATAGCTTCACCATGTCAGATTCCGGCTCTGGCACATCCACATTCCTGGGAGCAGGAGGAGTCTTACCTGCCCAACCTTATCAGCATACACAGGGCTCAAAGGACTTCTACACACAAGTTAGCAGGCTCAGTGGTTGGCTGGAAAATGGGGTGGGTAGATGGAAGGAAGGAACTTCCCGAAAGAAGCCCAAGAATATCCCTATGCCACTTGCATTGTCTGGCCTTGTAGTACCACCCAAGGTTTTGGGCAACAGCAAGATATTGGTGACAGCAACACCTAACAATGAGGAAGCAGAGGTTTTGGTTGGTCATTTCTTAGCTTGGCTCAGTTCAGGGGAGAAAACTTACCCTTTAAATAACACGAACAAACCCACTTTCTGGAAGCCTTTTACAAAAGGTCAAGCTTTCCTTTTCTTTTTGGAGGAATGAGTCTATTTCACTTTCTTATGGGTTCTATCAAAGTTATATTCTTTTTCACTATATCACAGAGCTTGGATCATCATTCTCACCTTGTGGATCAATATCTTTGTCATTAAACAACAAAAGTTCCAGTCCCCGAGGAAACAGCAATCTAATAATACACCGCCCTCCTTCTTATGGGCTCCAGGGCTTAGAGAGCTGGGTGCTGTTCTTGGCCACACAGTCTTGACACCCACATCCTGGTCCTGGCCACTCCTCCAGTTCCTCCATTGCTCTAGCCCCGCCCTCTTCTCTGGTCAGGACTCCACTGCATCCTGACATCTGTACCTGGCTGGTCTCAACTCAGCATTACAGACAGGACATGAACCACTTCCTTCAGAGCCTTCCAAATCCGTTCACTACTCTCCAAAGGCAAGGCACCCTCTCCTCCCGCAGCAGCTTCTGCACAGCTCCTCTGTGGGACTGAGTGTGGCCAGTCAGTAAAGCACCTGCTGAGTAAGTGTGAGGACCTCAGTTCTGCCCTCCAGCACTTATGTGAAAGAGGGGTGTGTGATGCATCTCTATCCAGAACTGAGAGGGGAGACACGGGAATCCCCAGGGCTCACCGACAAGCCAGTCTCATCAGGCAAGAGTGAGCTCTGGGTTCAGGAAGAGACATTGTCTCAAGATACAAGGTTAGAGAATGACATGCTTACATATGAAAATGTGTGTCTGTACACACATGTGCATACACTCACACGTGAAGTGATAGATAACAGTGATCACAACAGTAGTGGCTATATCAGTAAGTATGGAACACAGACAAGTGTACAGCTAATTGAATGCCATATGGCATCATTTTGTTAATTTCTTCAAGCCTCATAACCATAATCCTCCATGAACATTTTGCCCCATTCCACAGAAACAAACTATGGCTCAGAAGTGTTAACCTTTCAGAGAGAAATTTCTGACTTGGACAAGCTGAGATGTGAACTCGGAAGTGACTGACTCCAGATCAGGTGTATCTGACTCCAGGGCCACTGTGGCACAGTCCCTGTGTCCCTAACGGCAGCTGGAGTGCCTCCCAGAACTACAGTCACTACTGCTGTTATAATTATTAGCATTATTTTGTTTTCTTAGGCGTACCTCACTATGTAGCTGGTTGGCCTAGAACTGCTGTTCAGCCCACGCTGGTTGTGAATTTACAGACTCCCTGCCTCAGGCTCCTGAGTGCTGTGATAGGCAAGGGCCTTTACACCAGTCCCACAGCTATTATTCCACATGTCAAAGTGACCCTGAAAGGTAAGTGACATTGTTCCAATTGTGCAAAAGAATAAACTAAAACACAACTCGATATGTAAAGGTGTTTGCTGCCAAATCTGAGGATCTGAGTTCAAGCTCTAGGACCCACACAGTGGAAAGAGTGAGCTAACTCACACTCCTTTGACCTCCATATACATACCATGGTACACACTGCTCACACAGGAATAAATCAGTGCAATAATTTTTAAAATAAATTACCAATTGTGACAGGATTGAAATTTGTGGTTTTCTTCTCCAGAACTCTTTGTACTTTCTCTAAAATATCACATGGTGGCCAAGTCCCCTAACCACAAATCTATTTATAAGAAAAAAAGCAGGCATGAAAGTCATTATGGCTCCCAGAAATGTACATGACGATAAGTGATTAAGGAAAACTGCATGCTGAATGAAATGGACGAGAAGCTCTATTTCGTCACTCCAGTGCCTTACACATAGCTGGAAATGGTGACTGGACACGAGGCGCAGAGCGGCGAGGCAGGCGACGTCTGGGTTAAGGAGGGTGCAGGTGTTCACAGGTGAGGGGAACCATCTCAGGAGGAAACTGCAGGGAGATGTGGGAGACATCCATTGCAACTGTGCCTTCATGGGGAGCTGAGCTGTTTCCTTTCTCTTCCAGCTCCTATATGACAAGCATGCACTAGTTTTTACATTTTTAATGTTTCCTTGCCTTGCCTGGCCTCCCCTCCTCTTCCCTCCTCTCCTTTCCTTTCTTCCTCTTTTTTAGAAATAGCCTGTTGTAGGAATGGCTGCACCCTAGTTGATTTCCACGCTGGGGACGGGCATTGCTGTGGACTGATTAAAGTTAATCCAAGACTGTCAAATGACCAAATTGTCTCCACTGATTTTTTTAGGTGAATAATTTGATTTCATATTAAACATATTTGCAGCTCAAAACTTTGTTTTGATTACTTGTTTGGTGAAGTGGTAATGCTACAAATGTCTAGGAATCACATTCGCATGATGGTTGATGAGAAAGCGAGCTAGCCTTGTGGGGGGAAGAGAAAAACCTGAATATTCAACAGTGCGTATTAAATCTGAGGCCCACTGCTCCACTCACATTCACACCCTACCCACATGCATGCCCGTGTCTTGACAAGCAGAAGACCCACTTGGCGGGGAGCTGCTGCAGGAGCCGCGACGTGGTTAACAGCTGGACTAGAGCTAACACGTTGCCACATGCCCGATTGACTGAGCCACTGCTATAGGACTTGCCCTCAGACTATGGGCTTCTTCCAGGGCCTCCCCAGCCATGAGGTCACTTCCAGGAGGACACATGGGGCTGTATGTTAGAAGCCAGAGTGGAGTCTCTTGATGTTTGAAAACCAGCAAGCCCTTGAGGACTTCTTCACCTTCCTTCACTGTTAATGGGTCTGCCTTTCCTGATTGTGGGAACAGACTAGTCCTTGCATTTCCTTTCATAATGGAGCAGATACATGTGAAGCTTTGCCAAGGTCACATTTCCTGCTTAATTTACCACCATGATCAGAGAACTCTTGCAGCAAAGGTATTCTCGACTTTTTTAAAAATTTTTTTTAAAGAAAACAAACTATCTTTTTTCATTATACATACCAATCCAAATTCCCACTCCCTCCCTTCCTCCTATTACCTCCACATACCCTCCCACCCCAACCCTATCCAATCCTCAGAGAGAGTAAGGCACATTGCTTTGGGAGAAGGTCCAAAGCCCTCCCTACTATATCTAGGCTGAGTAAGGTATCATCCAAAGAGAATAGGTTCCCAAAAAGCCAATACAAACAGTAGGGATAAGTCCTGGTGCCACTGCCAGTGACCCCCAAGTCTACCCCAACCATGCAACTATCACCTACATTTAGAGAAACTAGTTTGGTCCTATGCTTGTTCTTTCCCAGTCCAGCTGGAGTTGGTGGGCTCCCATTAGCTCAGGTAGACTGTTGCAGTGGGTGTACCCATCATGATCTTGACCTCTTTGCTCATATTCTCATTCCTCCCACTCTTCAACTGGACTTTGGGAGCTCAGTCCATAGCTCCCATGTGGGTCTCTGCCTCTGTTTGCGTAAGTTTCCAGATGAAGGTTCTATGGTGATATTTAAAATATTTAGCAGTCTGACTACAGGGCAAGTCAAGATCGGATCCCCTCTCCTCTATTGCTTAGGATCTTAGCATGGGTCATCTTTGTGCATTCCTGGGAATTTCTCTAGAGCCAGGTTTCTTGCTAACCCTATAATGGCTCCCTTAATCAAGATTTCTCTTTCCTTGCACTCATCTCTGTGCCAGTACCAAGCTGTTTTCGTTAAGGTAGCTCTATAATAGAGCTTGATGTCAGGGATGGTGATGCCTCTGAAAGTTCCTTTATTATACAGGATTGTTTTGGCCATCCTGGGTTTTTGTTTGTTTGTTTTTCCATTTGAAGTTGATTATTGTTCTTTTTCAAGGTCAGTGAGGAATTGTATTGGGATTTTGATGAGGATTGCATTGAATCTATAGATTGCTTTTGGTCGACCTTTTTAAAAAAATAATTAATTATAGCTATCAAATTAGTTAATTGATTTTGAGACAAAGTCTCATTCTTTAGCCCATGCTGGTCTGAAATTTACTGTGTAGCTCAGATTGGCCTTAAGTTCATGTCCATCCTCCTATGTGAGTGTCAGCCTTAGTGCTGGGACCATTCTGAGCTTCTTATTATTTTGTTCTCTTTATTATTATTTGGAAAATAATAATTATAATATTTAATATATTGTTATAAAATATAATGTATTATAATATGAAGTAATGATTATGTTATAATATGTTAATATAAATTCTTTATTATTATAGAAGCAAAAAAGTAACTGCTTTGAGGATAAAGTAAGAAAATACAGTTGAATTTAAATAAAAAAGTGGGGGGAACCCCCCACAAAATCTCACCAGAGGAAATATGATGGTTATCATCAGTTGTTAACTTAAATATCATACAGCATTTTAAAGCCTGTTTGGCTTCTAATGTTTAAAAGAAAGGTTTTAACATTCAAACCCAGGCTGTTATTTAAATGATTGACTTGGGCAGCTGAAGTCCTGTGTAATAACAGCTAGCCGCCTTGAGAAGACAAACTGATTCTCCTTCCACCTGAGTTATGCAGATAGTCAGATTTTTCCATTTAATTTCCTATGCTTCTATACACATTTGTTAACTTCTGAAAAAACGGGAGTAGACTATAAATTCTCCAGCTGATTTTTTTTTGTTTTGGCATCTATAATAAATAACTTTGCAAGCTAGTATGTGAGATCTACAACTCTTGTCTCCTATGATGTTTCTAGAGTGAGTATGGCTTGTTGAGACAGATTAGATTAGATTTCATGGGTGACACAGATCTTCTTCTGCAGACCCCTCCCTTAGGGAGGGTCAGGATTCCTGGCTCATTATCACAACTCTGCTGAGTTCTAGCAAGGGTGGTGTTCTGAGCAGAGGCTTCCAATGCCAAAGCACGACTTGCCAATGTCTCTTCTCCCTTCACCATGACAGCAGCATGCCCTAGCTGAGGACTTCGCCTTTGCTCTAAAATTCTGGCAGAGAGATCCTGTGACACACATAGGTGACCCCTGAAGGTATAGAGCCAGAATAGGAAAAAGACGCGTAACAAAAGTACTATAAGCTGGGAGGATCTGGGGGTTGCTTGTTATGACAGTAGAACCCAGTCCAAAGGAATGGATTACTCAAGAATTAAAATGAGAAACAACTAGAAAATTGTAATAGGTCTCTAGTTTGTGCCGAAGACTAGCCCTGAGGTCTTGACCCCTTCCTTGAGCCTCACCAGCCTGCTGCACTAGCTGCAGAGAAAGTGTAGCTTGGTTGGGGGGGGGGGTCTTCTCAAGCTCTCTATTTGCCACACCTATTTGTCCAAGAACTTTCTACATGGCCCCAAAAATAAAGGTGCATAACACAGGCTTATAAATTAAACATCTACTGCAAGAAATAATTTAAAAACCTATTTTAAAACATTTATTCTTCAGTATACATGAAATTTTCCCATTTGTGAAAGAGGAACTCAAACTTGCATGCTAATGAGAAGGATGTGCTGTCTGTGCTTATATAAAGCATGAACTCCTGGTCAGCCGAGCGAGACCTAGAATGTCTTCAACGTTCTTCAGAGTGACTGAGTATTCAGATAACCAAACTTTCTAACACAGCACAATTCAAAGATAGAATTGATACTTCCTGAGGACTTCGGGAGGGTCCTTCTGTCTTTCTGGATGAAGTCCTTATGCTTCTGTGAGTGCAGAAAACCTTCCACGTGTCATGAAAGCACTGTCCTTCAGAGCATAAGACAATCTTGAACCTGAAAGCGTGTTCTATACAGCAACTAGTGCATGTGGCATAATGATACACACAGTGCAAACACGCATATTGTATGTTCAAAGCCAAGACACAGAAGGTTGTGCATGCAACAGGCAGTGCTGCCAGAAACACACTGGACTCATTACATGTTTGATTCTGAATTAATTTTCAGTCATTATGACGTTCAAAAATACTTTCCTGTTGCCAAGTTTCTCATGACTCCAAGACTCAGCTCTAAGACCTCTCCATATAGGGTCATGGTCCACAGTTTGAGAAACTGGGTTCTAGCAGATGCAGGCACCTGGGTGGATTTGGTCTTGTCTGATCTTTATCTCTGGCTGCTTTTTATCAGTACTGTTCAGGAGATTCATCCATAGATACAGACCTTCAATCCCTTGCTGTCCAGTGCTCCTCTGGATGAATGGACAACTCATGCATCTATTCTTCTACAGATATGCTTGTCACAACTGCTATTTTGCTTTATTATGTGGTTGATTCAGTTTTCCCTTCACTAAATCTCACTCTTTAGTAACAAGAATTTAGTCTACCTTTCTCCTTCCTTGCTGCAGTGCAACCCTTAGCATGGTGTCTCTAACACAGCTCAAAGGTGGGACCTCCTCCCAAACACAAAGTCTGTTTCATGAACAACTTAAATCACTTCCAAACCCCTTCTTGCAGTAATCTACAAGTTTCCCTGTACATTTAATCTTTAATGCAGCCACTAGGTTCTTAAACAATTCCTGCTTTGTAATGCCAATCAAGATATTTAGATGTTGCTAGTCATATGTGCAGGCACTTGATGTCTATGGGCCCATCCCAGGAGACTGCTTACTAAGATTCTCCCCACTTCCTACATCAGAACACTGTCATCTTTGTGCTATCACCACATTCAAGAGATAAAACTTTTCTATTTAATTAAATTATCACATTCAATTTCTTTGAAAATATGCACTTGAAGAGAATAAGAGAAACAGCTGCAACAAGAACCAAAGTCTTGTGCAAAACAGAGTAGGAAACTGATCCTGGGAGATCTTGATTCATGAAAGAGTCTGCAAGACATTTTGCAGGACACAGCAGATACTTACTGAACTGCCTTTGAAATGCCCCAATGGTACAAAAGAACTTTGGGTGACTGTGCAGGCAGCGAGATGTCTTTGTCATTTCTAGAGTTTTGAAAGTAGCTTACTTCTTGTTCACCTAGGTAATATTGTATCCTTCTGGAGTCTTTGATGGAGTTGAAGAATAGATAGATAGTTATATTTTTTCTTAGTTATGATAAAAAATAAAGTAGATATAAATATTGTAACTGTAATTCTTACTTGATAACTGTTTTGTTATACGTAATTTTGCTATGTTAAAGTTAAAGCCTTTTTTTTGCTTAAACAGAAAAAGGGGAAATGTAGGAAATTCTTCTGTTTGAGTTGATTTCATTGGTTAATTAAAGAAACTGCCTGGCCCATTTGATTGGCCAGCCCTTAGGTGGGCGGAGTAGGCAGAACAGAACGCTGGGAAGGGAAGTTAATAAATCGCCATGCCTCTACTCTCTGAGCCAGACCTCCGTGCCTCTCCTCAGGGAGCCAGACGCGATGGAGCCAGCCATCACCAGGTCAGACATGCTGAATCTTTCCCGGTAAGACACCACTCGTGGTGTTACACAGATTATTAGATATGGGGTAGTCAAGATGTGAGTAAGAGGCTGAAACTAATGGGCAAGGCAGTGTTTAAAAGAATACAGTTTCCGTGTAATTATTTCGTGTAAAGCTAGCCAGGAGGCCAGGAGCCAGGCGGCGGGAAGCCGCCCGCAGCTCCCACTACAAAATCTCAAAGCCCAGGGCTACCAAAATGACCCCACATTCCACCCTTGGCATCTAAAGAAAATGGGCAAAAAGAAGGCACTATTGCAACAGGAGAGCAGATGTGGCTGCTGGCTGCCTAGAAATACAATGTTATCTTTTCAAAACTGAATCTTTCCCATCATGCAGCTAAGCTGCAATGTGGACTCATGCAACCCAAGTTTCACCTGTACATGTCTGCCCATTCATTCATTTAGTAAATATTTGTTTACATGAACTGATCAAGGCCCTAAGGGGGTAAAACCAGTGCTTACAGAGCAGTCAGAGACACTAACAGTTACCAATCACATAAGCAAATCAAACAAGTCAGAAAGTGACAATCACTATAAAGAGCATAAAACAAGAATGTACTATAGAAAGCTGGAGGATAGAAGGTGACTTCAGGTGGAGGTGATGAGGGCAACTTTTCAAACTGAGAAATGTTTGGGAATACAAAGTCCAAGAAGAAAGACTAGAAGAGAGTCAGAGATAGAAGAAACACTAAGATTCCAAAAGAAGTCTGTAAACTAAATGGGATTGTTAGTACCCTAGGTTCTGCCAGACCCTAGAGAAACAGCTGCCATGTATACAGAATTTCCTTGCAGCAGTGAAGCTTCCCAAACTTTTCATGATACAGTCTCTTTAACAAGGTCTGGGTGTGTGACCTCCTTCCACTTCTGAAGCTGTGATCAGAATTTTCTAATCAGAGCCTGCAAGATGACCCAATGATTAAAAGTGTTCATTCCTCGAGTCCAATGACTGGAGTTAGAACCCTAGGGCCCGTGGTAGTGAAGGACAGAGATTACACAGCTGTCCTTTGGCTTCCACAGGTGTGTCCCAGCATACATCCTCTCTCACACACACACATCACACAAACATAACAAAAATAACTTTCTTCTCAATCTTCTTGGAATTCAAGTAAATGAAGTACAAAGATGTCTTGGCATAATATTTGGCACATGAAAGCACCTAGAAAATGCCACAGTTGCAACTACTGTCGTTGTCATCATTATCATCCTACTATCATCAACCATCATCACCATCATCATCACCATCGACCACCATCAATCATCAACCATCACCACTGTCAACCATCACCACCATTATTAGCCATCATGAACCATTATAATCATCAATTACTATCATCAACCACCATTATCATCAAATTATCATGATTACTATTATTATCAGCTATCACCATTAACTATCACTATCATCAACCAGAATAATCATCAACCATCACCACCATCAACAGTCATCATCCCCAAGCGTTATCACCATCGCTAACCATCATTATCATTACCAACCATCATAAATCATTAATGCCATCATCAACATCATCATTGTCATTCCTTTTCCTTTGTTTAGGAGCTTAGTTCAGAAGGAAGTGGCAGGCTGGAGAGATGGTTGGGAAAGTGCTCTCCTTCCAAGTGGGAGAACCTGAGTTTGGATCTCCATAACCCACACAAAAAGTCAGGCATGGCAGTGTGCAACTACAGTTCAAGCAGTGGTGAGGTGGGAGGCAGACTGGCAGACTGGCAGACCCAAGTTTACTGGGCAACTTGGTGATGTTCCAGGTCAATGACAGACCTTGTCCCAAACACACACACACACAGAGTGGAAGGTTCCTCAGGAGTAACCCTAAGGTTATCTTCTTACCCCCACATGCACATGACATTATGAAGACACACCTGTACACATGTGAACTCCCCATACCACCACACACAAACACACAGAAAGAGGCAGGGTTCTTCTTCTAGAGTGCATAGAATTAGAAGGGCAGCTACACCCAGACCCTCATTTCAACTCACTGCTGTGGGACCTGGGAAATACACATAACCAACTTTCTCATACACAAAAATACTTGCTCTCATGGAGTGATGGTGAAGAACAGGACTTGTATATATTAAAGGCTTAATAAACAGCACTGGCCTTATTCACATTTCCCCTGTCCTTCCTCCATAAATAGATTACTGCAAAAGTGGGTATAGAAGAGGTGGATTTGGTGACACAATTCTGTCGCCTTCTTGCCAGGTGACTTCCTTTTGCTAACTCTCATGCCTGCTTTACCTCTGGCTTCTTCTAATTGAGGTATTCAAAGTCTGTTTCTCCCCACACCTTCCCTGATCTGCACTTGCCCCATCGGCTGGGCCAGCAGCACTCGGATCCTAGAGCTGAGATCCCTTGTGCCCATCTCCTCCACCAGTCCTGGGCTGTAACCATCGTACTGTCCTTTGGGACTCCAATCACCACAGGATGCAATTTCCACAGCCTTGTCTCTCTGCCCTGGAACACAGCTTCCACACGGCTGCCAAACCAAGCTGCCTCTCCTAGTTCTAGACAGTGAAGCAGTCTGACATCCGCACACTGCTGGGAGGCCTGGCACGGAGCTTGTGATTCACAGTCTCTCGGGGGGAGGTTGCTGGCAGCACAAGGAGATAACCTCTCAAGGTTAGGCTTGAAATGCTTTTCTGTATCTGGGAGAGGGTGAGACAGAGATGCAAAGCTCGGAGCAATAGCTCCACCTTCTCTACTTCATTAGAAAACCAAGACTTCTTAAAGCCTAACTCCAAAAAACAAAACCAAAAATCCCCCAGGCCTCATGGTGTATGCGGTGGCTCAGAGATGAACATGATGTGAAGGCCTTCCAAGGCTGGCACAATTCAAGGTCCAAAGATGGATCACGGAGAAGATCCCCCAGGCCAGAAGGTATTTATTCACCACCACATGTGTCTATTGCTTCAAACCCAGAAATAAAATAATAATTACCCCTGTGCCAAAGGCCTCAGGGAAGCAGTCATCACATAAACACAAACCCTAGGAGCTGACATCTGAACTGCCACAGGCTACCTCAAGACAGTTGCTACACACTGCCTCCTGCGACTTTAGGATCAGCACTGGGCTGAGCAGCAGCAGCACCCGCAGATGAGAAGTGTCAGCATGATGGCACCTGTTTGGGGATCTTTAGAATGCAGCTCAGTTTAGCCCTTACAGGCAGGTACATGAATCATAACGCAAATTTGTCTGGACTGAAGCTAAGGCAGCCCTGGTTCTTAATTCTTGACTGGAGAGGAAGGTGTGTGAGGGAGTGTGAGTGTGTGTGTGTGTGTGTGTGTGTGTGTGTGTGTGTGTGTGTGTGTAGGACAGAGGACAACCAATACCTCAGCTGTTGTTCCATCTCCCCTCCCATGCAGAGTCTCCCACAGGCCTATAACTCCTTGAGCTGGCTAGGCTAGTTGTCCAGCAAGCGCCAGGGATGTTTCTGGAACATACTACACACCAGCATTTTTATATGGATTCTGAGGATGGAACTCAGATCTTCAACACCCCCATTACCAACATTCTCATTACTAACTGAGCATCTCCCTATCCCCAGGAAAAGATATTTCTAAGACTTTTATGGTATGTGGGTGGAGAGTGACCCAAACAACAGCTACATCTCAGTGTGGAGCAGCTCTACTTGCTGGGTTATCTCCATCCATGCAGAAGGCCCTCAGGTACTATGCTAGATGCTCCCAACAACCCTCAGATGACCTAGCATTAAAGGGAACAACACTGTGAGTCCACATTTAGGATGCTCACTGTGTGTCCCCAAGATCCAATACATGCCTAAGGAACAGAAGGAGTTTCCCTAGCTTTATCTTTGACATGCCTAAAAGCTCCTGCTCAGCCTGAATTCTCATGCCCACTTATCTAAGGTGCTGAATCTGGGGCCTTGAGTATGCAAAGATGATCTTGGGAAAGTCTGGTCATGGCAGCTGATATGTGGGCCTCCCTGCTGTTGGGCTCCGTGGAAACTAAACTTTGGTAACACTAGATAGGAAAATACTCAGGACAAGAAAGCCATTCCAGTCAGGGCAGGTCCTGTGACAAGCACTCAACAAAGTCTAAAGCATCAGTGAAAACAGAGGGCACCAGCAAGAACAGATGGGAATCTGGGAGTTGAAGAACTTGATAAAAAGCCTAAAGGGAGAATTCTGATGGGAGCGGTTCATCAGGCATACAAGAATGGGAGAAGCATAGTTCAGGGTCTGACTTCAGTGGAGACCTAGGTCTTGTTACAACACCTCATCCATCTACCAATCTAGCAAATGTGCAACAAGCTAGCCTGTGCTGGATACTGGAGTCAGTGGAAAATAGCTGGCACATAGCTGAACCTGAACACTGGCCATCTACATGAGCAATATCCTTGGAGGCTGCAGACCCCAGCCCACATACAACTCAGTCTAGAGTCATAGAAAAGTCAGACAGGAAACCTAATCTTAGGGGCTGTGCCGACAGTAGCTGGGCCACCTGGGCGCAGGCTGAGAGGCTGTGGGTGCCGTCCTTCTGCACTCACCACTCTAGCATGGCAGCAAGTCTTCACTCTCTGGTCTCGACTCCCCAGCTACTGAGAGCCCAGAAAGAACTCCCTCTTCTCCCATGGAGCTGTGGCTACAGAGGACACGTGTCCTCCACGTACCACACCCACACTGAGTCAGTGTCAGCCAGGGGACGGGGCCTTTTCTCCTGGGGCATCTGCCGTGAGGGACATTGGCCTGTAGCTGCCCATCAAGATCTACTAGAGCATGGCTGTGCAGTGGGGCAACTGAGAGTCCTCAGCAGCTCCACAGATGGCAGAAGTCTTGATGACACTGAATCCTTAGAAATTACCCTGCCACCCAGATCTTCCCCACTGGGCGAACTCTGAGTATCATTTGAAGGCATTTTCTCTTCCCATCAACAATCCTAATCCCAAATTCCAGCTCCCCAAGTGTCTTGTTCAGGGTTTCTATTGCTGTGAGGGGACACCATGACCATGACAACTCTTATAAAGGAAAACATTTAAGTAAGGTGGTGGCTGATAGTTTCAGAGGTTCAGGCCATTATCATCATGGTGGGACATGGCGGTGTGCAGGCACACGTGGTACTAGAGCTGAGAATCCTACATCTTGATCCAAAAAACAACAGGAAGTGAACTGAGACACTGGGTGTGGCTTGTGCATATATGAGACCTCAAAGCCTGCCTCCACAGTGACATACTTCCTCCAGCAAGGCCACACCCACTGTAACAAAGTCACACCTCCTAACAGTACCATTCCCCTTGGGGGCTACTTTCTTTCAAGCCACCACACTAAGGAAGCCTCTCCAAACAGCCAAACACAGGACAGTGAACTTAAAGAACACACACTGTCTGCAGTGAGCTGCAGCTCCCAGACTGCAGGTCCAGGTCCTCTGACGGTGATGCTTGGATAGGAGTGCTGTCCTGCAGCCACAGACCCGTGAGCAGCATCTCCCCCTGGCCTCTCACTCTCCCTGTCCCCAGCTCAAACTCCAGTCTAGTGAGGGAGACAACAGACAGGTTAGGCATGTTTTTAAAGTACTGTCCCTGAGCAGGGCAGACTTCTGAGCTGATTGCAAAGGAGGCCCCAAATCTCAGGAATAGTAATGATAGCAAGCACAGCAGGAAGCCCTAAAAACATGGAGGACAGAGGCTATGCAGGTGTCACACCCAGACTGTCTAAGACCACAACCAAACAGAACAATCCCCCCTTCCCACTCTACTCGCAAAACAACTTTCTATAGCAACAAAACCCCAAGCTGACACCATCTCCTGTGTGCTGTGGCTTGAGACTCATTTGCTTTCCTGTCTGGGTCAGTCTGAGGAGCCTGGATATGTTTACAGGAGTGGTTCACAATGACGCTGGAAGGGACTTCTGTCTCAAAATGAGGGCCCCACCAACCAAACAAACATTAAAATCTGCACGAGGACAAGTGGCAGTGAGTACTAACAGGAGCAGCTAGGTGATCACAAGTAAATAGCCCCACCACAGGGCAACCCAGTAATTTAAAGTAACACTCACAAGGAGGCACAGTGTGTGATGCAACGTTCATATGCAGTCCAGGCTGCAAGGAGAAATAAGAGCCTGCAAGCTTTCCCTAAGTCCTCCCCATGAAAGAGCTCTGCTGAGAAAGCCTGAAGTCACACCGGGAGAGGGAAACACACCAAGAAGCCACTCTACCAAATGACCGGTTAGGCTTCTCTGCCCAGGGTACTTCAAGAGTTAGGAGTTCTCTGTGTCAAGGACTAAGGGTGGGAGGGAGCAGCAGAGAGTGGGGGAAGGAGGCCAAGGTATCAGAAGAGGGGATAATGGAAGATGAGGCAGAGCAAGCTAGGGAGGGAAGAAGACAATGAAGGGGAAACAATAGGCAAGAGGGAAAGGAAGTGAGACAAGAAAAGGGGGAAGGGGGAAAGAGAAGAGAAGTGATCTCAGGCCTCCAGATCTGAAAGACTCCTGTTTCTTCCTTGCCCCTGGCCCTCAAGCAGGTGTGGGGTACCAGGAATGACTGCAATGAGCCTGTATCCCTGGAAAGGAGCGGCTCATGGAACCAGGACTCCTGATGCTGGACCTAAGTAGCAGCATGTGCTGAGGTGACCACACAAGAGAGAAGGTCTGCAGCCATAGGTGTAGACCTCACACTACACAGCACCCTAGACCAAATGTCACCCTTCCTGCCAGGAGGCCACTGTGACTACATTAACTCCTCTTGGAGAGGCTATAACAACTGCCATGCTGTGTATGAGCAGGACGTGGGAGAGAAGGGCCGGGACACACCCCTCCTGTGACTACAGGGTCCCATTCCAGCATATGCCATACTGTGTATCTGGGTCTGAAACTAAAGTGTGCTGGACGTGACTATAGCTACATCCCGTGGTGACTATGTTAGCTTCAGGGAGGTCGCCTTAATGAGGCTTTATTTCAGCTGTAATTGACATACCCCAGCTCAAACCCTGAGCTATGTGCTTAGACATTTAGGGAACCCTGGATACAGCAGTACTGCCAGCTACCCTGCAGCTAGAATCTTGTTAGGTTTGGGGCAGGGCATTACATATGTACCACAGGAGGTAGTGCTGTTGGGGGAGGGTATGGAACCTTCTGGGACAGAAGGCATAGCAGGAGGGGGTAAGTCACTAGGGGTGAGACCCTGAGAATTACAACCTGGACCACTTTCTGGACCTAGCCCTAGGCTTCCTGTCTGCCACAGCTGTGTGATGAGCTACTGCCAGCTCCCTCTGCCACACACTGAGAGGTTCCAGATGCCTCAGCTGCCATGCTGTGGTAGTTTGAAAGACAATGGCCCCCAAAGGGAGTGGCACTATTAGGAGGTATGACCTTGCTGGGGTAGGTGTGTGGCTGTGTTGGAGGAAGTGTGTCACTGTGGGAGTGGGCTTTCAGTTATCCAATGCTCAAGCTACTTCCAGTGTCTCAGATCACTTTCTGTTGCCTGCAAGATGTAGGACTCTCAGCTATTTCTCTAGCACCATGTCTGCCTGCACACATTATAACTCCTTTATAAGAGTTTCTGTAGTCATGGTATCTCTTCAAAGCAATAGAAACCCTAACTAAGACAGAAGTTTGTACCAGGGCCTGGGGTATTCCTGTGATAGGCCCAAACATGCTTTTATCTGAAAGAATTTGGACTTTACAAGTTTGGGCTATTGCTGTGGGATAATGTTACTGTACACTATACAGATTTGTCACTCATATTGGTTTAACAAAACACTGGCCAGTATCCAGGCAGGAAATACAGGCGATGCAACCAGATTATGAGAATTCTGGGAAGTGGACAGACAGAGAGTTAGTCACCAGTCAGACACAGAGAAATTAAGATGAGAATGACTTACTGAGAAAAGGTACCAAGCCACATGGTTAAACATAGACAAGAATTATGGGTTAAGTTGTAAGAGCTAGGTAATAATAATCCTGAACTAATAGCCCATACAGTTTATAATAAATATAAGCCTCTGTGTGTTTCGTTGGGACTGAATGGCTATGGGACCAAGGGGGAAAGAAACTTCTGTCTACAGGTTATGAAGGAATGCTTTAAGCACTGCATAATGGGTCATACTAGTAAGAGCATGGAAGACAACGGTGCTGATAATGATTTAAACTGTCAGACCCAGGAGGTTTCAGAGGAGAAAAATATTAATATGTGGTCTAGATACCAGTTTTGTGATGTTTTGGTGAAGAAAGTGGCTGCTTTTGCCTTTGTCCAAAAAGTCTGCCTGAAGCTAAAGTGAAGCATTTGGATTAATTCCGTTGGCAGAGGAAATCTCAAAAGAGCCAAGTATAGACTCTGTTGTGTGGCTATTAGTGTTAACTCTGATGAAGATTTATAATGAAAAGAAACAAGCTTGGCAAATAAAAATACAAAATGTACAGATAGAGAAAGGAGCATCAGAAAAATAGAATAGAGCTAAATCATGTGTTCAAGGAGATAAACGGATTAAAAAATGGAATAAAGGGAGTGGTGACCTCAGGACAAGATCCCACCCAGCTAAGTATCCAACTTGTGAAAAGTAATTAAAGAAAAGCTTAGAGCCCACTATGGTGGTGCATGCCTTTAATCCCAGCACTCAGAAGGCAGAGGCTGTTGGAATTCTGCATTTGAGGCCAGCCTAGTGTACAGAGCAAGTTTCAGAACAGTCTAACTTAGGCAGTGGAGGAAAACAGAAAACTGGTGAAGATGTAACTGACAAAGAGGCCATGTTCCAGTCCCGGTAAGTGGCAGAACTTGGCAGCTTCAGCCACACAGTTCTGGAGTTAGAGATAGAAGAAAGGGGCTATGGAATTTGCCTTTGTCTAAGGAAAGCCGCTGAGACAGGCATGTGTCAGGATGTTCCTGAACAGAGGCCTAGCAGAGAGGTCATTTCATGAAGCTGTGAGAGTGCAGCCTGGATTGACCTGGAGACCCCAAGATGTCGGAGAAGCCAGAGTCCTGGGACACGAGCTGAGAAGAGCCGCTGACAGGGAGTGGAACCAGCCCAAGACAAAGAAGTGCGCTGCCGTCAACCAAGCTGAAAGGAGCTGGAGATCTGAAGAGCACACTGACATCAGACATGGAAATGCAGAGTTTGGAGTTTGCCCAGCTGGTTTTAGTCTTGCTTTGGTCCAGTATTTCCTCACTGTACTCTCTTTCCCTGTGTCATTATAAGTTAGAAGTATGTGATCTATTTTTTTTATTTTGATTTTGCATGTGATTACAAAGAGACTGTATGAATCCTTGAACTTTAGACTTCTAAGTAAGTTTTATATTGCTATAGACCATGGGGACTTTTGAAGTTGGGCCAAATGCATTTTTATTATGATATGGCTATAAGCCTTTGGGGACAGGGAATGAAATGTGGTAGTTTGAAAGAAAATGGCCTCTGAAGGGTGTGGCATTATTAGGAGGTGTGGCCTTGTTAGAGTCAGTGTAGCCTTGTTAGAGAAAGTGTGTCAATGTGGGGGTGGGCTTTCAATACTCCTATACTCAAGCTACCCCCAGTATCTCAGACAATTTCCTGTTGCCTGCAAGATGTGGTACTCTCAGCTACCCCAGCACCAGGTCTGCCTGCACACCACCATGTCCTGCCATGGTAATGATGGACTGAACCTCTGAACTGAAAGCAAGTCACCACAATTAAATGTTTTCCTTTATAAGAGTTGCCGTGGTCATGGTATCTCTTCACAGCAATAGAAACCCTTACTGAGGCACATGCCTTCCCTCCTATAATGAACTATATCATCTAAACCAGGAATCCAGATGAACCCTCTACCCTAAAGTTTACTCTGTCAAGTGTTTGGTCACAGCAGTGAGAAAAGTTGATGTCTATGGCTCTCTTCTCCACCCCCTATTCATTCACGTTCCTGCTCCTCATTCCCAGCACTGTATCCCCAACAGTGGCTGGTTATACCTTTTGTTCTCCTGAAGTAATTCCTCTGATATCTGTTATTCAATAATTACACAGTTGTACCTTGCCCAATCCCAAGCCCAGCTTGCCAACCCAAACCATATACATAGCAAATGATCACAAAACTGGGACCACTCAGCCATGAGCACAGAAGGAAGAGCAGGGCAGGCAGGGAATCCCCATGACCAACCACTGTGTCAACTCCATGACCTATCAGGTCACTGGCCTGACCTCTGTGCCCACAACTCTATAGAGGAAACAAAGGTTGTGTGTGTGCAGAGGCAATTAGAGACAGCAGAGGACTCTAGTAGCCTGACGCTTCCACCTTCTGCTCCCTGTTACTGGGGATCTGATTTTATGTAATCTATTGCATTGGATTTCCCCAAGAAAAAGCAAATATCAAAAGGGAGTTAACCCTGATACCTACCCATGTGGTGTGTCCACTTCTCTGTCGCTGTTTACAGGGCATGTCCTTAAGCCTTCTAAATATGAAATGGGGCACTGACTACATATTTCTAACCGAGAATACATTGAAAACTCTACCACTTGGTGACCAAGGAAGTCCACCCTTACTGATTTCTCATGGCCCTGGGGACTCAGCAAATCCACATTCCAGTCTTGCAGTACACTCTGCAACTGTGAGAACATTACTTTGTCACCAGTACCAGCTGCTATGTTAGCAAGAGGAGTGAGCAATGGGGGAAGAGAACCTTTAGAGCAGTGGTTCTCAACCTATGGGTCGAGACCCCTTTCGGGGTCAAACAGTCCTTCACAGGGGTCACATAAGACCATCAGAAAACACAGACACTTACATTATGATTTATATCGGTAGCAAAATTACAGTTATGAAGTAGCAACAAAAATAATTTTATGGTTGGGGATCAGCACAGCATGAGGAACTATATTAAATGCTACAGCATTGGGAAGGTTGAGAACCACTCCTTCAGAGGACTTCTGTTACTGAGACTGCTTTACCAAAACAAATCCATGGCATTTGCCTATGCAGTTAGGTGGCTGGGTAGGGAGTCCCATGGGAAGGACACTGAGAGCAACAAGGTCAGATGTTAACACTGACTTAGAGGAAATTCCTCAACCCATGACTCACCATCACCTCATCTGACACAAGGGCCTGTGGACAGTAATGTCCAGTTCATGTGTCAAATGCATGAAATGAGAATGAGCATCAAGGTAACACAACATCAGGTCTCACCTCCATAAAGACTTCTGGGCTCCTTGGAACCTCTTACAGGTACTGCCTTTGCTCTGCAGCTACCCAAACACAGGTCCTGTGTGTCCACCCACCCTCTAGACACCAGGTCCCTCAGAAATAAGGGAGCTTTGTTCCCTGAAGGCCTCTGGGAAGGTCATATGAAAGGTGTGACAAACTGAATGCCAATCAAGACTTTTCATTATCGGAACATGACCAAAGTAATTTGGTAAAGTGAGGACCCTAAAGGGTCATGTCCACATAATCACATGTGCTCAGCATTTACATGTTGTCATCACATGTGGCGAGGCACACACGCTAAGGTGCAACTGGGGTGTGCTGCTGTGGATGCCACCCTCCCTGCTCCTGCAGAATACAGCTTCACTCACAGCTCCGGCCTCCCACTAAGATGTCAGGTTACTGAAGCAAAGCTCAGTGGCCAATGTAACTCACCACCGGTTTTGCAGAAGTTAAGCACAGGCATGGCATATAGCAGGTCCTTTGTTATCAGCTTAGGGACAATTAAATTATACGAATAAAGAGGAAAAAACCCTCCTGTTTGTAAAGACAAAACCAGGAACAAAAAATAACAGTGACACCTGAGACCAAAAGAGACTTCCTAGGAGGCCTGAGTGCTCCAAGAACAGCTGGAGAATAAGTGCCGCAATCCCTAGAACTCAAGTGCTGTGGGAGGGATGTTCTAGAAAGGGAGACTGCACAGGGCTTTTCATGGTCTACAGCAATTAGCTGATACTAGCTGAAGAAATCACGCTCACCATATGGCAAGCCCACAGTAGGCTCTCCTGACCACCGCAGTCACAGCAGATGCAACAGGTGGAAGCAAGTACAAGTGGGAGGAAGGAGCTCCAGCCTCGGAACTGGTTAGTCCTTCCCCAACCATGAAATGTCACATTCTAGGGCCTGTGCTTCTGCACTGCAGCCCCCATTTCTGCATGCAACTTGGCTATGTCTTACTCAGCAGACACCTCTCTCTGCAGAGCCACAGGTACATAAAGATGGAGCTGGAGATAAAAGACACTTGAGGCATACCACCTAAGGAAGGAAGATGAAAGAAGACAAGAAACCTAAAGCCTGGAGTCTAAAAACACTGCCCCTTCCAGACCACCTGGGCCCCATATATCCTACTGAGTGCCTGTGATCTATTATTGATATTGGCAAAAAATGCAATCCCCTGGCGTCCTCCACACAAACATGCTCAATTGGATAAACCTTTAACATTCTGGCTACAAACATTTCTCTGGCAGGACTGGGACAGTAGGGAGGGCAGGTGCTCAAATACTGAGGGAGTCTTCCTAGGGTACCACCCTTCCTCCCGACCATAACAATACCCGTGGCCTCTAGGTAAAAGAGCTGTACCAGAAGAAAAAGATCTCCCTGAAACAAAGTAACATTGTACAATGGAATCCTAATTGGGTCAAGCTTCTGGTGAGTGGAATCAAAGACTGAATGAATCTCACATAGACAGCAAATGCAGGTGTACTTAGAGGGAAGGACTTGCGGGCCCAGGAGTACATGTGCTGATGTGCTATTTCTTGTCAATGTAGTAGCTGCAGCTTTTGTCAAGGGGAAAACAAAACTGGATTGTTTTTCAGGTCCAATACTAAGCTCTAAACATTTCAGTTTACCATGATTAGCACAGATATTCAGCTTGTTTGGAAGTTGTGGTATCACCTGGAGAACCAGATTAAACATTTGCAGATGTATATGTTAGAAATGTATTGATCAACCAATGGTGAACTTAATTACACCACGTGGCAGTGAGGAGAAATCAAACTGCAAACACAACTGAGTACTAAGAAAGAACGGGGGAGAGGGAGAAAACGTGGTGGGAGGGCCGGCACACTGAGGTGGCTGAGTATGCATTTGTTTCCCATCTGGCTCATCCATGTTTGTCTCTGGTCACTGCTTGGTGGCAGCCAGACATCAGTGGTCCCACAGTGCAAAATATCCTCAGGATGAAAAGCAGTAAACTGGAAAGACACTGGAAGCCAGTGTTGGTTTTGTTCTATTGCCCTCCCGAGGACCCACAACGGCTCCTGCTAGAATGCTCACTGCACTCCTGAGAACCCATAATGGCTCCTGCTAGAATCCTTTTCTGAATTTGTACAAGCACAGGGGCTGAGAGTGAGCATCTGTGCAACGCAGAATGCAGCCCATTTGCTTTCCAGCCTTTATAATTGGAGAATACAGTCTCAAGCCATTCCTCCAGGCAGGCTTGGGGGACCTGACATTACACCAACAGTATGTCCTGAGGGAGCAGCTCTCACCCTGCTGTGACTGGAGTGGTCACTGTGAGACAGCAAACTGTTTCTGTCTGGCTTTTGTGCATCCATGCTTGTGTACACACTGCACACTGGAGAGGTCCAGATGCCTCCCATCATCTCAGAGATTCAGGTGGCTCTCTTTGCAGCAAATCTGAGCCAGGCTGGGCCCCTCCCTTTGGAATCAGCAGTTGTACTAACCATTTTTCTAGAGTTCCTAAAGGAATTGATTCTATGTTGTGATCTGAATACAAATTGTATTCCACAGGCTCACACATTTGAACACTTGGTCCCCAACTGATAGCTCTGTTTGCAAAGGCTGTGGAATCTTTAGGAGGCAGAGTCTTGATGAAGGAAGTAGGTCACTGAGGGCAGATCTTCAAGCTTTAAAAAACAGCAGCACTTCCCAGCATCTTTAGTGCAGACATACTGTGACCAGCCAGCCTCTTGTCTCTGCCCAGGACTTTCTTGCCTTGATGGACTGTATCCCTCTGCAAATGTGAGCCAAAAGAAACCCCTTCCTGTTGTAGAATAATCTTTTTGTACACTGTGAAGATTGTCACTCAGACTGATTTAATAAAAAGCTGAATGGCCAATAGCTAGGCAGGATTTGAGGGGCAGAAAAGATGCTGGGAAAAAGGACAGAGACACAAAGAGTCACCAGTCAGACTGAGAGGACACAGGATTGGGAGTACAGAATAAAGGTAACCGAGCCACTTGAAAGTATATAAATTAAAAGATAGGGGTTAATTTAAGTTATAAGGACTAGTTATAACAAGCCTAAGTGATGGGTCAAGCTTTCCTAATTAATATAAAGTCTCCATGTGGCTGTTTGGGAGCTGGCTGGTGGGACAGAAAAGGTCAGACTACAGATGTGCCCAAAGCCCAGGCACATGTATCCACACAAGACCCTAGAGAGCTTCAAAAAGGTTCTAGACACACAGAAAGGGGTTCAAACGTGGCTTCCTAGTCTAGTGTCTTTCATGTCAGCCGCAGTAGAGGGACACAACTCTCCTTTCAGCGGCGTGTGTGCTTGAGCCGCCAGTAAACCATGAGCTCAGCCGTGTGGTGGGTTTAAGGTTTTGCTCATGCAGACAGAAAAGGTTACGATACACAGTAAATCAGGTTCAGATGGGGGAAAACCCTCTAAACAGGTTATAGTGTGTTTAACAATGTGCATAGGCTTAAGGGTATAGTCATAAATAAATATTTTAAAAATTACAAAGTCTTTAAAGAGAGAGTAATGTAATTAAAACATAAGCCACATAAGGATGGAAAATATGCAGGGAGTCTGGGTCCTGCATGGTACTGCACTGACCTTAAATTTTTCTGAATGCTGGTAAGAAAACAACAGCTGCAGCCATGCAGTTGTGAAAGAAACTGGTGCATTAAACCAGCCTAAATACTTTAGAAATTCCTTAATTTTAAAATTGAAGCCAGTATTGCTTTAGGGAAGAGGTTATCCTTTTTTTGTTGTTTTTTCATCCGTCCAGATTAGTAAAGATCAGGTTTCATTGGAGGAAACCTCCTGAGTGAGTATATTGGCTACACACATGGGGGAGGAAGCCAAAACAGACTACAGTAACATGTAAGCTGATCCCTTGACATGGGAACAGCTCTGAGATGAGACATGATAAATCTTGTTGGCTAGTGTCCTCATGACTTATTGTTACATGCCATCCATTCATATGGATGGAGATTTATATTACAGTTGGTTATGCAGCCCAAACAGACTTATAAAGTTGACAGATGCCTTTTACCTGCTCAAACACAGAATCCTCCTTAGGTGACTTGTGCATACCATATATCCCATACTTGTGTTAATGCAGATATGTATGTTACCTTTGAAAGTCTATGTATTTTCAGAGCAAGGACACCAGATCTACCAATGAAAACAGGTGGGCCACGCGATCCAGCCTCTCAGGGTGCTCCTGGTGAAGTTTCCTCAGAGTTCTGCATTCAGAGCATCTTCAAGACTGCTGGCTGAGATGGTCCAGCCTCACAGACTATTCTAGCCAGGACTGCAGATAAGTCTTGTGCTTTTCCATTGCACAGAGACTGAACAACAAATAATTCAGCTAACTCTCTCAAGACTTGACAATTATACCAATTTGTCTACGGTCTCCTAAAGATTACAGTACCCCAGACAACAGGAAGCAGTTTGGAGAACATGACGCCCACATTCCCAAGAAATGTGGTAAGTGGTTTTTGATCATTTGATGGGCTATAGATGTTTCTCATCATTTAGGGAAGTTGGTTACAAGTTGTTATTGGTCACAGTCAGGACAAAAGCTAAACAAAGGAATTAGATTCAAAGATCTCTTTCTGAAGAAAAAAATGGGAATGTAGGATATAATGGTGAGATAAAATTGTGGATTGTTGAATCTACTTTTAAACAACAACAAGTCTCAAATATTTTACACTGGTACATGTAGGGAGCTGCAGACCCTCTGACTCTGAACTTTCTATGACCCCTTGCCTACTGGAGTAAACAACTTGTTTTCCTATGCCTGCAGCTGCTCTGAGCACAAAACCCCCAGGAGTTCCTGATAACAAGGAAGTGGTTTCTGGTGGGCTTGCAATGGAAAATCCCCAGAACTAGAGTGTGGCCACTAGTCAAGGAAAGCACTATACAAGCTGCTGGGAACATAATAAAATTGGCGTTCTTACTTCAAGAGTGACCCATATCTCTGTGTGTTGTTTACTCCTCAGGCCCTTGCCTGACCACGGTTCCAGGTGGTGCCATAGGTATGGATTTTTGTATATTGATACAAATTTAAGGCTATTTTTGTTATACTATATCTACATTTCTATTCCTGTTTAAGGCAATTAGTCTTTAAAATTTATTTAGGAAAATAAATACATGTTAATAGTCATCTACAACTATCAAACTTATAGTCATATTAGGTATGCTCTCAAGATCAGGTGGTCATTAAACTCTTCATGGATCTTCAGATTGTATCTGAATAACATAAGGCTTTTGATGACAGTGAGACACATCTGTTCCTGGTAGTACCAATCTACTTTAAAGAAGATGATGGGCATCAGAGACCCTCCAATACAAAATATGCTTTCTTTAACTGTCCTTGCCTTGACTGCTGATAGTGTGCTGGCCAAACTGGACTGGCAGGACACAAAGAAAATGGACTGCCAAACTTTGCCAAGGCAGGATAGGACAATCCTTCAAAAATTTCTCTTTCACAAAAAAAGTCTATAAGATTTTCTAGGCCTGTAGGCCAAAGATGGATGCCCCAACATTGCAGAGGAACCTCGGGTGACAGTCAGCTGTTTCTGTCATTTATTTCAGTTTTAAAAGCTGCTTGCTCTGCACTTCCTGTTTACTAAGGTAATATTATATCCTTCTGGGTTTTTTAATGGAGTTGAAGAGTAGGTATTTATAGTTGCAATTTTCCTTAGTTATAATAGAAGATAAATTAGGTACAGAGTTTTGAACTCATCAAGATAAAATAAATAATGGAATATTTTCTACAAATATGCCAAATACAAATGGACTGGACATTGTAAATATAATTCTTACCTGATAATTGTTCTTATTGTTTATAGTTTTATTATGTTAGAGTTAAAACCATTCCTTTTTATTTAGACAAAGAGGGGAAAATGTAGAATAATTTTTTTGTACACTGTGCAGATTTGTTGCTTGGATTGGTTTAATAAAAATCTGAACAACCAATTAGTTAGGCAGGATTTTCAGGGCACAGAAGATGCTGGGAAGAAGGGTGGAGATGCAGAGAGTTGTAAGCCAGACAGAGAGGAAGTAGGATGGGGAATACAGAATAAAGGTAACCAAATCACTTAAAAGGATGTAGATTGAAAGATATGGGTTGATTTAAGTTATGAGAACTAGTTAAGAACAAGCCTAAGCTATTGCCAAGCTCTCACAACTAACAAGAAGTCTCCGTGTGGTTATTTGAGAGCTGGCTGGTAGGACAGAGAGGGTCCAGATACACTTTCTCCCTTAGGTTGCTTTTTTCAGAGCATTTATCATAGCACCAGGAGAGCAGCTAAAACAATGAGACTAAATCTAAAATTTGTCAGGAGTGGCAGTGTGCACTAAAAAGCCGTGTCATTAAATGTGTTTCTCTGTGTATTTGTTTCCGTATCATGAGTCAGGTATAAAACTGTCTTACCTCACAGAGTTGCTATGAGCACTGACAGCTAATTCTCATAGCATGCAAATCAGTGTGGGAGTAGGATACCTGCAGATGGTAATTATTATTTATATTACTAACTTAGCCTAGTCATTCCTATGCCAATGTTCCCACCTGGCATCACCCTTAGCCTGTTGCTCTATTCTCTATTGTAAATTTAGTATTATTCTTTAAGCTGACTCATTTCCAATTTACTTAAATTTTATTTTTAAAGATTGTACCTCATATATGAGAAAGCAGAATTGTGTCATAAGTCAGAGGCAAATGCAAAAATAAACATAGAGAAAACAAATGACACCTGTTGTTGGCCAAAGGTGTCAATCACCAGCTTCCTGTGTTACGCAAGTAGGGACAAGGGAGGGCATAAAGCTGGGACATCCTCCAGAGAGGAGGCAGGCATGTCTAACCTGCAGCCCGCAGGACACGTGTTCCAAATAGTTATGACTGTGGCTCCACATCTTGTAGATGACAGGGTCACACTGTAATGCTAGATAGTTAGGCACCTTGCACTTGAAGCAGTAGAAGCACTATGAGGGAAGGCTCTCCCAAAAGCTCCGTCATTTGAACTCTAGACACTGTCTTCTAAACTAGCAACAAGAGGCCCTGCTGTCCCCCTCCAGGGGAGGCACAGTTCTCAAGCTGCTTCCACTCTGATAGAGACAGTGCCCTTGCCATGCAACAACACAGCCACCACAGGCACAGCAGTGAGCACCGGAAACATGACCACGTGACCAAGGCCACCACAGATACAGACACAGCAGTGAGCACCTGAAACATGACCAGTGTGGCCAGCAAACAGGTGTTCAATTTATTTGGTTCTAATAATCAGAATCTAACGACCATGTGTGGCTGGTGGCTGTGATGGGACACAGCACGGTTCTGCTGGAGAGCCACACAGGGCTCTTCACAGGCATGGGGTCATCTGTGGTTGTGGCTGTGCTGCCGGAAAGGAGATCCTTAGAAAGTAGACAGTAAGTTGCCACAGGGTACAGTGGAGGATCATCGGTCCCTGCCTTCCTCACTCTGAAGCCCCATGTGGAGGTTTCTTTTTAGCTCTCTGGGAGGAATTAACAGCCTTTGTTGTTAGCAATGGAATTAATTACTCAGAATAACCAACTGCCTTTCCTTTTCACAATGGCTGCCAGGAAGCCTGTAGGAAATTCAGAAAGGACTAGATTGGACCTCAGAATAAATACAGTCTCTGCTCTTTCCTTTTAAGCCCTTTGAGTTATCCAACCCTGGTCTATTTTTCTCTTTGCTTTTATCATTCTTTTCTATATGCTTCTCTAGAAATTACCTCAAGTCTAAATAATATGCATTAAAAAATCTTATAAATAATTCCTAGTGGTTCCATTATTTAAATAAGTCATTTCTATCCATTATCAGAGACATGGAAAACTGCCTAAAATGTTTCCAAATACCAACCAGAAGCACTGCCAGACACGGGCTAATGCATAGGCTACGCATGGAACTAAAACATACACATCCAAATCCCCACAAATCTGCTTGCAGAACTATCTCCAGAGCACACAGATCCTGCAGAGCTCGACTCTGCAGCACTCCTGCAAACAGTGCTTGGACACTTCTGAGGCTTGTTTGCAGAAAAAGGGCCCTTTCTTTTGCAATGTGTAACCTGACTGGGCATGGTGGCACACCTGTAATCCACACACTTGCACGTTTAAGGCCAGCCTAGGCCATGTACCAAGATCCTGTCTCAAAACAACAAAAGCATAGTCTGATTTTTATTAGGGTCCTTTTCCCACTCTCAGACACATGGTTGAGTGAGATCACTGCCAACCCTGGTACAGGGCCAAACTGAGCCAGCCGTGAAAATCAAAGTCTTACCCCTAACCCCAAGATTCAGCCACAGGCCTGAGATTCAAGATGGACTATGAGACATGAACCAGGTCCTGGCTGAAGCCAGATAAGAAGAGTGGGTGTGGTGCTGTGGGGAACAGCCGTCAAGCTTCAGACAGCTGGCAAAGTCACAGAGCAACAGCAACACAAGGCAACAACAGGAAACTCCATGCACATCCTTCTACCTGACCAGTGGCCACACACCACCTCATCAGCTCAGATCCTTGTGCCAACATGCAAAGCACCATGGCACAAGCACAATACTGGTCGGCATGAAACCCAGGTACTTACCTGATACACGTGAAATGCATTGGCTGCTTTGCCTCGGAGAAACACAGATGGGATCCAAACGTTGATCAGTGCCCGATTAGATCTGACCAGAATAAAGAGATGAAAGTGGCCATTTTTACTTATTAAAAAAAAGCAGGCTAAGAGACTATTTTCTCTTCTAAAAGGAATTTCAAACAAGTCATTTATACAACAGATTACATCATACTTAACAGTGAGATAAGGACGTGTTTAATAATTATCACTAGACCTCAGAAGACTATCTCTAAGGACCTTGGTTTAAGGGATGAGTGAATGAGTGTGTGTGTGTGTGTGTGTGTGTGTGTGTGTGTATTTGAAATTTACATATGCAGTGTACACTCTGGAATGAGAAAGAGCTTGGTCTTCAGCTCTAACCAGCTAAGTGACTTTGGCCTAGGATGCATCTGAAGCTCAGTCACCACTTTGATAGAGGAACAGTAATAGGGAGCCATGGGAGGTCATACACAGTAGCACCCAGTTTCTGGAGTACCCCATGGAACCATGTGACTATCCACTACCCTGATTTCTGGCCCTGATCTCCGTGTTCACACAAGAGCTCAGGAGAGCAATACCTATGGTTTGGGGAGTGACAACTGCTTGAGCTTGGAAGAGAAAAGGACAAGGGAAAATAACAAATTAGAAAAAGTCAGATGCCCCCTTGTGACTCCTCTACAGCACTGTGTACTGCAGTCAGACTCACTGCAGTTGCCGAACTGGCACACCCAGAGAAAGGACTAACAGAGAGCTTCCATTCAACTGGCCTGAGAGCACTGAAGTCAGAGGCCCATTACCTCAGCAGTGCGTCCCTGGGTAGCTAGGCCTGGGTTGTGTGAGGAAAGTGGCTGAGTGGGGGAGAGGAAGCAAGCTAGCAAGCAGTGCTCCCCTGTGGTTTCTGCTGCAAGCTGCTGACTTGAGTTCCCTGGATGAAGGACAGTAACACATAGGCCAAAGAAGTCCTTTCCTCCCCCACGCTGCTTTTGGTTATGGTGTCTATCACAGCAACACGGAAGCTAACTAAGACAAGCAAGATTTAAACTAAACTACATGGAGCACAGGCCTATGGTAGAGCACTTGCCCAGCACGAGCCAGTGCCTGGGTTCCATTTGCAGCCATTCCCGAGGATGTCAACTGCACAGACTGTGCTTTCCTTCACGCTGACTTGCTCCACCCTGAGAACAGGTTAAGACACAGTTGACGGTATTTTGGTTATATAACAGTTCTGCCTTATGTGGTGACTTGAGGCACACAACACATACCCCACCACAGCTCCACCAACCTGAAAAGGGGGCTATGGCTGTGCTCTTCAGGAACATCCTGACAGCTGTCTAGGCATGGTGCCCGTTCTGAAAGACCCTGTCTTGCCTCCACACAGAGCTATCCAGGGAGAGGGGCTTATTCTGAGCATTCCTGCTCAGAAGCCATCAGCTTCTTGGGCTTGTAGCATAATCCAAGATACCAGGGGTTTGTTGAAGACTCCATGACCTTCATGATTTCACAATCTCCAGATTGAAAAGCAATCTATCCTCATTTAAACACACACACACACACACACACACACACACACACACACACACCACAACCCTCAGGGGAGCAGCCCTGTGACCTGGCACTTCTAAGCTCTGGGCCAAGGTGGTTCCCTCCTTCCAGAGGACAATAAGCCATGAATGGTCATGTGTTCAGGGTTCAAAGCACACTCAACAATACTTAGTCTCCAAATTGGTCTTTGTACCCAACGGCATTTCTCATGCAAAGTCCCAAAGCTGTGCCTGTGCCTAGAGCACCCCAGAACCTTTCTGTCACCTAGACAGGGGTACAGAAGAGCCATGTCCTGGTTCCATTCTTTTTCCCAACTGCTCAGGCCAAAGCAGATGACCCAGACTGGGTCACATGTTTTTTTTCCAAGCCATTTACTGCACTGTGTTGGAAGTGACTGCCTATGTGACTCCCTCCTGTACACCAGCTCTTTGGTCCTCTCGCCCTCCTCCTATTGATCACTCATCCATTCATGGAATGAGTATCTAGTAGGACCTGGCAGACACAACTCTATCTAAATATGAGAGACGGAGGAACAGAGAAAACAGATGCAGTCATCCCCCCCCCCCCACTTTACCATGGGAGAGGGACAAATTACACAAATTATTCTGCCATGGCAAAGAAAATAGTATAATTTCAGTTTTAAAATTTTATTGAGGCATGGTCTAATCTGGAGAATATCGCATGTGTATTTTGGAAGAAACCTGTTCTAGGCTTGATCTGTAGGATCCACATGGCCCATGTGTTAAATGCTTGGCGCCCTGTCTGTGATCCAAAGAGGAAGTCTAGCGGAAGGGAATTATGGAGCCACAGTCTTCCTCTAATTCTCTTTGCTTCCCAGCATCATGACGTAGGCAGCTTCCTGCCAGCCCTGACATGGTGCTTCAACACAGGCCCAAGAACTAAAAGTCTGCCTTAGCACCAATTGAAACCTACAAAACAAAACAACCCTTTTAATTCTATAAGTAATAAAAATGTAATTTTATAGTAATAAAAGCTGACTAACACAAGTGTGTATTCTATTTGTATCTGCATCTTTAGCTATGTTCTGTTTAATTTCTTTATACTGTTGTTAAAGCTCAGTTACTTACTGACCTTCTTCTGGTGGTTCTATATTGGAAATAGTGTGTAGCTTAACTGTTATCCTAGAACTGGTTGTGTTTTAGTATGTTTTTATATCATGTATTTAAGGCCCTGTGGTTGGGGTGTATACATTGGAGTGTCAAGGTCATCTTTAACTTAGATCATTTTCTCCCTGTCCTTGCTTCCTTATCTAGCACATCCACCTCATGGCAGCCCCCAAGACAGATGGGGCTCCCGATGCCCTGTGCTGTCTACAGTCCCACACCAGGTGCTAACATACGCTGCAAAATTGGTTCAAGGACTTTCACGCTATGTGAAAGGGACACTAGGCTTACGTGAGGTCAGAATATTGTAAGACCAGCACCTAAGATTCTCCTAGCTCTAGACAAGATGCTCTTTCCAGTGTCCTGCCTCCCCCATGCTCTAAAGTAGCCTTTCTGAGTGACCGTTCTCATAGGGAGGCAGGATCTTTGTTGTGTGTCCAGCTGTCTTGAGTTCCTGGGTCTAAAGCTACATAGGCTGGACCTTCACCCACTGACCATAACCACATGAAAAGGAGGAGGCTCGCCGGGTGGTGGTGGCGCACGCCTTTAATCCCAGCACTCGGGAGGCAGAGGCAGGCGGATCTCTGTGAGTTCGAGACCAGCCTGGTCTACAAGAGCTAGTTCCAGGACAGGCTTTAAAGCCACAGAGAAACCCTGTCTCGAAAAACCTTAGAAAAAAAAAAAGAAAGAAAAGGAGGAGGCTCTCTCTGGCCCTGTGTTCCTTGGGAGCCTAAGGGTACTATGGATTCCCAAAACAGAAAGTGTCTGAAGAATGACTGCCCCCTCAGGGGTTAGCAGCAGAGCCCTCAGACAGAATCCAAACCAGTCAACACCACAGCAATGTTATTATTATGAGTGGGCCAGACAAAAGCATGGAACATGGGGCAACAGCAAGGTGAAGAATAGAGTGTGGGCCCTGTGCAAAAGGAACCTCAGCTCCTGCTTAGATGGCCATGGCCTAGTGGGAGTGACAAGTTAAAACTTCTATGTGACACCTTCCCAATTTTAAATGTCAAGTCAAAACCGAAATGATCTTGAATGCCCAGGGGAAAATCAAGCACATTAGACAATTTGGACCTCAGCAAATGTTCCCAGGTCTATAACCAAACGGGTTCTGTGTGCACCTCATGGACGTTTCTGCCAACCGTTGCAGACTTCAGGACATAGGCTATCAACAGGGTTCACTCTCTGAGGGCCTCTTGAGAGCACATGCATAAACTTACATTTCAAAATCTGATAAACTCTGGTCTTCAGATGTTTGGCTCAAATCTCCAGGCACCTGCAGTTGGGAAAAAGGAAGAAGAGGGAAGAATGCACAGGTTACCACAGTTTGCACATTCACCAAAAACTTGTCCCTCAGAATGAGGGGGAAAGTGGCTACTGGAAAACAGTAAGATTTCATGGAGAGGTGGCTGGGGATGATGCTGCAGTCATAAAAACACACTGCCATGCGCGGTCTTAATTATCTTTAATTAAGAAAAGGTACTGCTAATCCTATTGAGATAATCACAGGCATATAAAAGCATGTAATTTTGGAGCCATAAAGGACTAATTAGGATTGGAGATACAAGATATCATCTGTGCAAAGAAAAAATATCTATTGTCACCGTGAGGAGTATCACAAATGTCACACCCAGTATGTGAGCACAAAAGACCACTATTCCCTCAAAATGGCTGTCCTTTTGTCCCATAGTGTGTGTGAAACTGCAGGCAGAACGAGCATGAAGGCTCCTGGCTGAAAAGAGCCAGGGGACAAAAAGACTGGTGACAGAGCCAAGCAGTGTCACAATGGCCCCTACTCATACTGCTTGGGGCCTAACCACATGCCACAAAGCCAGGTGAGATGGCCAGGAGGTACCAAGAGTAAGTGATCTCCAGGGACCGTTAGCCCCCAACCCTGGCCTGAGATAGGGATCAATTAACAGGGCTGGCACAAGGACTTACAATAACTATGCTCTGACTCTGGGATCCCCATACTGGTAGATGCTAAATAGAGACCATGTTATCCCACCCCCAAGGTGAGGAACTTCCTTTTGCCATCTGATTAAAATGGTCTAGGATTTTAAGAATGCAAACAAAGAAAGGGAAAACAGCTGAAACAAAGAAGAGTGTGGGGAGCACGGGAAAGTTGTCCACAATACCCATTTAGTTCCACTCAGCTGTAGCGGCAGGAGCAAGAGTGGGCGGGAGCCTGGGTCCTGACCTAAGTGCCCTAGTACCAACTTAGTGCCCCCTTCTTCCCAGCTCCACAGCTGTGAGCAAAGCAATTCTCTGAGATACACGGTGATGAGTAGATTCAGAATCATCTAGAAGACTGGTAAGGTACACCAGTGTGTTTGCGGGGACTTGTCTGAAGGCAGTCAATATGTTCAGAAGACTCAGGAAGCAAATACAGAAAGCATCACATCAGATCTTCAGGCTCTGTTCAAATTTTATGTAAGCACGTAGACCCTCTGACCAGCTGAATGCCCAGGGAGCTCCAAGGGATGTGACTCCTGTGAGCTACCACCCATGCCAGGTGGTCTTCTTGGTCAGCTGCCTTTGAGTCACCCATGCCCCTGAAAGTAACCCTAATAAATCCACTAGATCATCAAGACAGGTAGAATCATTGCTTTGCCCCCATCTGGGGAGAACAGACATTTGTTCGTATCTCCCCAGGTAAAGTCACACAACCAAGAGGAAGAAGGCCCACCCTCAATGGAAATGGTTTGGGGAAGCCTGCCAGCCAGCATTCCTTCTTACTGCTTCTCATCTCAGGTGCTCTGCCATTCCCCCTCACCATGGTGGACTTCAAAGCCCCTGCAAATATGACCCAGAATAAACCACCTTTCCCCTTAGGTGGTCTAGCAAAGCAGCTCAACTCCCCAACATGTTAACAGTGAGGATACTGACACTCCCGGGGTTATTCTGAGGATAAAATGTGCCCCAAGCCACAGCCACTGGTTGCGAGCTCAGGTGATGGTATGGTGATAGTTTAGTATAACAGAGAAGTAAGAGTTGTACATTGCTATCTGTGACGATGCATGAAGAATCTGCCTAGCCAAACTGAGGGTACCTTTCAGTCCATGTATAACAGCCTGGAGGGAGAGTGAGCCAGCTCAGTCTTTGTGGTGTCTTCAGAGAGGCAATTAACTGGGCCCTGGCCACACAGGTTTCTGAAAAAGTGTTGCCTAGAGATTCCTACAAACCCAACAGGGAGCCATCCAAGGGCTTTTATGACCATCACTTTCTTGTGGTTGGCTGGAAAGAGTTGAGATAACATATTCAGAAGGCAGGAAGCTGTAGGTACCAAGATCCCTAAAAAATATCATCCTTTGAGAGAGAACCTTTTGCCAAAATTGACCTAGAAGTAGCAACCCCATTCACCAATCAAAATGTCCGTAAGAGATCATACCTCAGGCAGCAGATAGAGCTCAGTGGTAGAACATTTGTCAGCATGGACAAGGCCCTGGATTCCAACCCCAGCATAAACCAAAACCAAATCTCAAGTTTTCTTAAAATGTGTACAAACTATTCAACTATATTAACAATGTTAACTACAGAAGAATAGAGAGATTGGGCCATGGTCACACAAGGAGGCCCGTTGAAGCGAAAGTGAGGGAGCACCATCCTGGATAACGCACAACGAGCAGTTCACAGACGCTGCCACTGATGACAGCAGGTGGGGAGTGAGGTTTATAAGAGGGAAGGCCTCGGTTTTCATTACCCATCTTTCCATGGGATAACAGGAGCTGTCTTCTGAGGAGCTCTGAAAACTGTGGGTGCTGCTGAAGAATGAGTTGACTGTCTCTCCACTATGAAAAGATCTACAAGACAGATCTGTAAATAAAAAACCCTGCTGTAGATGCAGGCCTAACACAACCAGGGCCCCACACGGAGAGGTGAGACCTACCTTGCACATCAGAACCCTGCAGGTATGAAAGCCAAGGCACAGATGGAAGGCATGCTCTGTGGGTGGAACCTGGGCCACTGGCTGTTCATCATTATACCCATTTCTTTTTCTTCTATTTCAGACAGGTTCTCATGTAGCCCAGCCTGACCTTGAGCTCTCTATATGGCTGAGCCCTTTTGATCTGCTGTTTCCATCTTCCCAGAGCTAGGATTACAGGCATGCCCCACTCCTGATCTATGTAGTATGGGCACTGGAACCTGGGCCTTTCTGCATGTTTAGCAAGCACTCTACCAACTGAGCTACATCTCCAGCCAATGAGTGAACACACTAACCATGTATGCATTTTGAAATAAAGTTCTACCAGTTATAACCTTAAATGAGGTGGCAGCTTATAGTTTCAGAGGTTTAGTCCTTTATCGTCATGACTGGGAGCATGGTGGCATGCGGGCGGACATAGTGTTGCTTACATCTTGATCAGAAGGCAGCAGGAGATAGTCTGAGACACTGGGTGATATCCTGAACGCAGGAAATCTCAAAGCCCATCCATATAGTGACATACCTCCTCTAACAAGGCCACGCCACTCCCATAAAGCCACACCTCCTAACAGTGCCACTCCTTATGAGCTTACAGGGGCCAATTACACTCAAACTACCACATACCCAAATTTATAGTCTACATAAAAGCGGTGGGGGAGTGCACATGGCCAATATGCTCCCTGTGTGTAACAGTGCCTTGTCGTTACAGTCGTGACAACAAAATACAACTAGAAGATAACAGCAAATTCAGATGAATCTGAATTAAACACTTTGGACTTTTCTGCAGTAATCTAAAACAAGGATGTTTGAACTGACATGCATTCTGGAGCAATCTGAGTATTATCATTATTAAAGTAGATATTCTTACTCCATCTTCTCCTGGGTCTGTTGCAGCTTAGCGAGTTGCATAGTCGGTTGGGAAAGACTTTGCCCTTAGAACCACTGGTACAAGTGGGAAGGACAGAGGCAGGGCTCCGAACCATGTACCCTTCCTTTTCCCGCTGTGGCACTATGCAGAGTCCAGACATGTCCAGTGCTCCAGTGATGAGGGGCAGCTCACAGGCACTGCTCCTCCCTCAATCTCTCCTCAGCTCCTGAGGCCAGGGACAGTTCAAGATTAACTAGAGGAGGGACTTGGAGGTGTTAAGGACAGCAGCTCCTTATCAGCACACGAGAGCCACCATCTTAAAGGCAGTGTCCCCAGAGAATCCACCTCAGAAGAGTCTCTGAATGTGTGTGTCCCTCAAGCAAACACCACAGGCAAACCAGAGGCAAGAAAAGAAAAAGACATAGGGCAGGCATCAAGCTGCCACTACAAAGCAAAGTACTTCCTCAAGGAAGAGTAGGAGGGGGAAGAGGAGGAAGAGGTACTAGGCAATTTTCTGACAGCAAGTATCCCCTCAGAGATACTGGTTTTCTGGGAACATTCTAGAGAGTGAATATAATTGCTTAAAGGTTGTTAAGTCCTGCCGGCTTAGAGGCTTTTCTTTTAACTCTGTGGCATTACCAGGATCAGGAAGGCAGGAGATATTTATTGTGTCTTCCTGAGTCCTGCAGAGGCTGCTTGGGGGAAAAAGGCTATGACCTTGGGGGGGGGGGGGGTCTTTGGGGAACCAGGCTGGTGACCAAGTCAGGCTCTGCACCTTCTATACCATGATGATGGAGGATAAAGGTCAATGTACATCTGAAGTTTGTCTGTCCTGCTGTCTGTCCAAAGTGATGCCAGATCTCCCCTGGGCTCACACCAATGTCAGAAAGCATACTCTTGTTCTTTTTTTTAGTGCTGGGTATACCATATATCACACCCCAATATTCTACCAATAAGTTATACCCCCTGTCCCTTTCTCTAGTTTGTATTTTGAGACAGGTCTTACTAAGTTATCTGAACCAGGCATGCCTTGAACTTGGAATCTGTAGGCGGAGGCTCTCTTTTGTGCCTAGCCGCCCAGACCCAAAATAACTACACAGAAACTATATTAAATACAACACTGCTTGGCCAATAGCTTAAGCGTATTTCTAGCTAGTTCTCACATCCTAAATTAACCCATTTCTTATTATTTTATATTTTACCATGAGGTTTGTGGTTTACTGGTAAACTTCTGGGCATCTGTCTCATTCGGCAGGTACATGTCTTCCGCTTGACTGCCTGCGCTCTCCTCCTATATCTGCTTGGAATTCCTGCCTTACCCTATTCTGCGCTGCAGTAGGCCCAAAGCAGCTTCTTTACTAACCAATGGTATTCACAGCATACAGAGGGGAATCCCACATCAGGAATCTTCCTGCCTTAGTCTGTAATAAATAGTATGGATTGTAGCTGTGTGCCACCAGACCTGGCCAGAATGCTGATTCCATAGCACATTCTGGTCATAAATAAGTATGGAACAGAGATATTTTATAAGGCAAATCAGAGTACTTGCTAAATACAACATATCTTAGATGCTCTGAAACCTGAGGAATCCAAGAAGACCAGCTCTGGGTTGTGATCTCCTCTCTGGCTTGCCCTCCATGCAGGCATAATGAAGTGGCCAGCAAAGTATCTGTATCTGCTTCTCACTGGCCCCAGAAAAAGGCTGTTCCCCACTGGTCTGTGGTCTAGGCAGTCATGAGGCAGCAGTGTGGTACAAAGTCAGGCAAAGTCCAATCACTGGAGAAGCAGGACAGACAGATGCTTGGGTCCTTCTGGAGCAAAAGCCCCCAGTGTTATGCCCAGCCGGGTAGACAGTAAGAGGTACAGCAGTGTCCACTCCCAGGCAGCATCACTGCCTTTTCCATCTCAGGGTTCCCTGAGGGCTGGAAGCAGGGACAGGCCAAAGCCAATAATCCTCACCACACCCCACCCTCAATGTCACTATGGAGTTCTAGCCAGAATCCGTCACTCTGACTAGAGAACCTACCCAAAATGGCCACTCTGTCTTCCATAAATGGTTTAGAAGGGAAGTGAGGTATGGAGGGGAGTACAGAGAGATAGCAAGAGAGGAGAGGAAAGCAGAAGAGAAATGAAAGAGAAAAGGGACCATAAGCCAGCTTGTTCAAGCCATCAGGGAGAGCATAGCATCTCCTATGGGCAGAATCAGGATTAATGGTATGCGCCATCACTGCCTGACATTTTTTTAAATTCTTTTTTGTTTGTTTGTTTTTCCAAGATAGAGTCCCTCTATGTAACAGCCCTGGTTGTCCTATAGACCAGGCTGGCCTCAAACTCACAGAGATCTGCCTGCCTCCTGAGTTCTGGGATTAAAGGCATGTGCCATCATTGCTGGGCTTTTTTATCAGAGAAAATGGACCCGTTCCTGCACCCCTAGCCAGCATCAACTCATTCTGGCCAAAAGTTCCACCTGAGGTGACAGTGGACGGCTAGCAGCACCAGTGAGAATGAGAGTGACACCTCGGAAGGCTAGTGCTGGGGGCCCACGTCACTGCAGTCTTCCCACCACATGTCAGAGGAGAGGAAACAACCAGCCGAGCCCAGCAAAGAAGAGAGTCATTGAGATAAGAGAATAACTGGCAGAGTTTGAGGAAGGGGCTCAGTGTAACCCATGATTCCTTTCAACTTGCAATCCTCCTGCCTCAGGCTCTTAAGTGCTGGAATTACAGGTATCTGCCACCATGCCCAGCTGGGTTGTCCTTTTTCAAGCCATTACATGGTTGAGTGATTTGGCATACAGCAACACAAAGCCAGAAAAACTGCCCAAGGCAATACAGCGAGTCAGTACCGGGAGCAGGATTTGGGCTCGGGCACCTGGATCTAGAGTAGGCACTTTACACAAAGGTATGCTGCCTCCCACAACGGAATCCTCGCTGCTCACATCCTGCCTCTCAGAACTTCAGCCATGGAGCACCTCTCACAGACGGCCGATGTCTGAGAGTATTTCCCACTCTAGAAAGTACCGTCCCTGAGCATCAGGATGCACTGGACGGCCCACTGCTACCCCCCTCTACCATCCACCATCCGAGAGGACCATCAGCCCACACTGGTCCCTCTCAGTGAGCTCAGAAGGCAGTCTGCATTCCCCTCATCACCACAGCCACCAGTTCGCGTGACACTCAGCAACCTGGTCTAGCACCTGGCACACCACAGGTACTGACTAAATGAATGAGTCCTAGTGTAAGCTATAACTCCACACTGAAATGTCAACCAATTTTCAAACTGTTTTGCATCAATTCAAAATCTTCTGTGTGGTTAGGATAAGTTAATTTGGGAATAAAAAAGGAACCAAAGAAAAAGAATTTTATTTGTCTTTTAATTACAAAGCTCTCAGATTCGTTGCTCAAAAGAAAAGGCAAGAAGGAAACATGACAACCACAGTGAACACTTGTCCCAAACATGAAATGGCACAGGAATCTGTATGAGCCAGAGTCATTCTCTAACACATCTGTTTTCAAATAGCCTTCCCATAAGCAATTAGTTCTCATTTTTCTCAGCCAAAAGTGAGAAATACTTTTCAACTCATTGACACTCCTGCTCTCTCACCTCATCTTAAAGGGACCAAGTGTAAAAGGACACAGGTCCTGGCACAGCTGGGGTGCCAGGCTGGTAGACACCTGGCTGTAGAAGGGATCATGATGGTGGCCTGCACTCTCACTACCCTGAGGATGACTCAAGGGGTCTGGACCACATGCAAGGCTCTGTGCTTGTCTGTTCATTAATTTGCCTGGTTTGCAAATATACAATTAAAGGCATCAGTTGCTTGTGGTTTTAAAAATATTCAAGGCCAAAAATTCAGAGGCTAGCAACTACAAGCTTTTTTATTTTATCCTCTGTGTAGTCTGGAAAGTTCCATAGATTCCAACTTCTGCCAATTCATTTTTGATGGATCACTTTGCTCCATAAGATTATGAGGGTCTTGGGAACATTATTCTCAGAGCCCAAGGTGGTATTAGGTACGAATGAGATTGCTCACTGAATCTTCACACTGAATGGATAGAGGAGCAGACATCCAAACGGACAGATGGATGAATGGATGGCTGGAGGAGGGAAGGGAAGGAAGAAGCATATGTAAATGATCCAGTTTACTAAGAGTGGGCACCAGCTTCTTTCCGTGCAATTAAGATGCTTAGACAACATATGCATGAAACCGAATATACAAGGACATACTGCAGCACCACACGTGGTAATGCACGCCTGCGAGGAAGTCATGAATAGTTATGTAACACAGTTAGACTACACAGCAAACTGCAGTCTTCCTTCTCTGCTAATGAGGAATGGCCTAAGATAGAACACCAGAGCCCCAATCCTGACACAAGACAGGTGGCAGTGAAGAGGGAGGGAGAGTTGTGTGCCTGTGCACTTGGACTGAACATTTTGGGAGGAAGGACACTGGAAACAAAGATCAGGAAAAAAAAAAAAAAAACCTTTCATTCTATAAAACTTGGTACCTTCCAGTTTTTACTATGTGCAACGCAAGTTGCTAACTTTCTCAGTGAAGCCTAATGAGCATGCAATTTTAGATACATAAAGAAAAATGGAAGAATGTGCCTCCGGGAGGGGAGCACGATGAGTCCAGGATGGGGCACAGGATGGTACTTTGTGTTAAGTTAAAGCTCAGCATGAACCCTGGGAAGAAATATGTGATGATGTCCATAATTTTTAAAAACTGAAAAGCAAAAACACAAATGAAGATGGATGGGTGGACGATGGGAAATAGATGGATAAATGGCGGGTGGGCGGGTGGATAGTTGAAGGGGCGTGGTCGATCGGCAGTTATGATTAACCAGACTAGCTTTAATATATAATATTCAGCTTTAATAAAGGAAAGAAAAGGGAACTTACAAAAGCCAAGGTTCCAGCGAGGAGCGCAGGAAAACAAAGAGAGAGGGTGGGCCACACACTCACAAGATTTTATAAGTAAATATTAGCCTAAGGGGGACACGCCTTACAAACAAGGTGATTGGCTGGGCTTCCCCTTCAGATAGTTATAGATTACAAGTGGATAAATGATAGGTGGATGGGTGGGTGGGTGGATTATGGACAATGGGTGAGTAAATGATAGGTAGTGATGGATAAAGGCCTGGTGATGGTGAATGGCTAACGAATGATGGAGGGGTGAACAACAGATGATGGACAGACAGACGAGCGACATGGTGGGTATAGAAAGACCACAGTGATGGAACTTCAGTGGTGAGTACACCAGCAGTCATTGAAAAAAATCTTTTTATAACTTAATTTCTTCATATAAAACATTTGAAAAGTTTTATTCTCTTGGGCTAGAGGAATAGTTGGATTGTGTTTCTATTCTCTATAGTAGAGAATAGGCTGGAGAAAGTAAGAGAAGAAAGTATTGCTGAGGTGTGTCAAGTAGTTTATCAGTAAAATTCTTGTGTTTTTTCTAAACTCTGCAACATTTATGGTACCTATTAGCTCTCCGTGACAATGTTTGGATATCTCTACTATTCTAAATAGGTTTGCTTTGGTCTCGCTTTTATGAAGGCTAGTCATGGCTTTTCCCCAGGCTTCACTTTCCTCCAGGGGAACAGAGCAACAAGCTGCCTTGGCGGGCTGGTGTGGGCGTTAAGTGAATTGCCTCCCCAGAGCTTGGCAGAGCTGGTCTTAGCAAGCAGAAGTTGTTCTTCCCAGTAGATACATCTCAGGGGTGGACAGCAGTGGATAGTCGCCTGTGGCATCAAGGACTGTTGGAAACCTAGCTGAAGCCACAGAAGTCTGACTTCAGCAGCCCCTACCCTTCTGAGAGCCAACCACATTATCACAAACCCACACACTCTCCTGTTATATATATTTATTCCAAAAATTTATATCAAGTTCTGATCTGGAGTCACATCCTCAGTCAAGAAGGGCAAAAGCATACAACCCATCCAAGCCATTAATGACAAGACGTGATATCAAAACAAAAGGTCACGTACCAGCTGGGAGGGGCACAGGGAGCTGCAGGATAGAGGGAAGGTATTTGGCCTGGACTCCTTGCTCCCACAGCGGCAGACCTCTGAAGGACTTCTACCCACACCATGGAAAGCAGAAAGGAGGTAGGCAGGCCTACAGCAGGCATCTTCTCTACACCTAAGCTAATATTTATGCCAGTATTTATGTACTATGTATTCTAATTTTTTTCTGTAATAGCAGCTACAGGGGGTTGAATGTTGGCCCCCAAAAGAATGCATCTATATCAGAAACCTCATAACTGCAGTGTGAGCTTATGTGCAAAAACAATGCAACAAGTAATGGCCCTGCCAGGAAGAAACTGGCCTAACTGTCAATCTCTTTTGTCAATAAACAGCAAGTGAATTCTGCTGAAGATGTCAGGCATGGTGATGTCTAACAGCCCTTTGATACTTGCATCTCCCCGGGTGTGATGCACCCCACTTTGAACTTGGTGACTGTTATACAAGGTGTTTCTGGAGACAAGTCAAAGCAGTGAGAAGGTGCTCTGCTAGACAGCCGCCTGCCCCCACTATTGTCTACCAAACTAAGTGACAGCGGGCACAGTCATTTGCCACTCAGAGCTTCTCTATTTCCTGAGCAGAGGAGGTGCAGGAAACAGGGGCAGACATGGCATGCTGCTGCTTGGCATCTGCTTGTTTTCTGGGAAATTATCCCACTGGCTGATTGAACCCATGAATGGACACCAAATAACTCAAGTCATCCAGCGTGGCCTGCTCTGGTCACACACATTAGTTTTAGATGGTGCAGGGAACTAAGCCAGCTCTGCCACAGTGGTCCCAGGGTCTCCAAGAGTCACTCTTTCTCTTGATGATGCATTGTGCTATCCCTGCAGCAGCCACTGCTTCCACAAAAGAACAAGACAGATGTGGCAGGGGAAAGTGAGGACAGAATGATGTACAAATGGGCTATTTTATGGCACGGACCCCACACTTTGTACTTATCTAAAGCACAAATGGCTAGTTTTGCTGAGGCCTGTCTAGGCTGCTTTCTCTGGGTCTTTCACTGGGGACATCCCAAAAGATACGGACATCACTAATCCAGAGAGTCCTTCCAGCTTCCACATCCTATTTTACTTTAGTCTGTAAACTCTCAGAGGCCTGAAAATAAAAACCCAAGGAAACAGCTTGATCCGTCTCAGAGGGGAGACTGTGGGCTCTTTCAGAGCATAGACCACATCAGCCTTGACTCCGATATCCGTTCCAAGCCCAGGGCCCACTACTCAGAAATGCAGAGACTTAGTCATGAGCACAACAAGCCTAACTGCCCACTATGCATCACTCCCATTGTCACCAGAACCATGGCTCAGTGCCCAGGACCTGTCATCTAACTGGACTCTCCTACCGTCACCACCTTGGGAGGCATGTGCCACTTGTGGGGCTCCTGGGATACTCCTTAGTAACTCTGTCTTCTCTCTCTCTCTCTCTCTCTCTCTCTCTCTCTCTCTCTCTCTCTCTCTCTCTCTCTCTCTCTCTCTCATGGGTCCCTGAGGATTTAATTTAATACTCCACTTAGAAGTTAAATTAAACCCAACTTGGGAGACTTGCTTGAACAATTTTGCCTTTTCCCCCTTCCCATCTTTTTTTTTACTGATTTTTATTGAACTCTACATTTTTCTCTGTTCCCCACCCTGTCTCTCTCTTCCCCCCTTTAACCCTCCCGCAAGATTCCCATGTTCCCAATTTACTCAGGAGATCTTGTCTTTTTCTACTTCCCATGTAGATTAGATTTATGTAAGTCTCTCTTAGTGTCCTCATTGTTGTCTAAGTTCTCTGGGATTGTGGTTTACAGGCGGGTTTTCTTTGTTTTATGCTTAAAAACCACTTATGAGTGAGTACATGTGATAATTGTCTTTCTGGGTCTGGGTTCCCTAACTCAAAATAATTTTTTCTAGCTCCATCCATTTTCCTGCAAAATTCAAGATGTTGTTATTTTCTCTGCTGTGTAGTACTCCATTGTGTAAATGTACCACAATTTATTTATCCATTCTTCGGTTGTTTCCAGGTTCTGGCTATGACAAACAATGCTGCTATGAACATAGTTGAGCACATGTCCTTGTGGCATGATTGAGCATCCTTTGGATATATACCCCAAAGTGGTATCACTGGGTCTTGAGGAAGGTTGTTTCCTAATTTTCTGAGAAATCACCACACTGACATCCAAAGGGGCTGTACCAGCTTGCATTTCCACCAGCAATGAAGAAGTGTTCCAAACAAAACGACAGCCTACAGAATGGGAAAAGATCTTCACTAAATCCACATCAGACAGAGGTCTGATCTCCAAAATATACAAAGAACTCAAGAAATTGGTCATCAAAAGAACAAATAATCCAATAAAAAAAATGGAGTACAGACCTAAACAGAGAACTATCAACAGAGGAATTTAAAATGGCTGAAAGACACTTAAGGAAATGTTCAACATCCTTAGTTATCAGAGAAATGCAAATCAAAGCCTCTCTGAGATGCCATCCTACACCTGTAAAAATGGCCAAGATCAAAAACAATGATGACAACTTATGCTGGAGAGGTCGTGGGGAAAAGGGAACACTCCTGTCTTCTCTTGTAGGTCTCCCATAGTCAGATGTGCCAGAAGGCTTGCTTTATTAGTGAAATAAAAGAGAGATGACATCTGTCATTTCTGGGTGGAAGTTTTGAGAGTCTGTATAGCTTATCTCTTGTTTCTTTCTCTACTCCAGACAGGGTCTGTGACAAAAAGAGTGAAAAACATGGAGCACAGCCCTGCTTCCCATGAAGGACAGCCAACATAAGAGATAGAAACAGCCAGGCAGTGGTGGCGCACGCCTTTAATCCCAGCACTTGAGAGGAAGAGGCAGGCGGATCTCTGTGAGTTCAGGGCCAACCTGGTCTACAAAAGCTAGTTCCAGGACAGGCTCTAAAGCTACAGAGAAACCCTGTCTTGAAAAAACTTTGGGAGTATTTGTTACTACAGCACAGCACAGCCTTCCCTAAGTAACAAATTCAACCCCATGTATAGATGTGAAAACCAAGTCTGAGGAAAGTAAAGTATGGATCCTGTATCGAGTCAAGTCATCCAGGTCTAGAGAACAGAAGCTCTACCCATTGTCCCTCAGAGTCTGAGAGCCCACACTCTTCCATCATGCCAGCTAACCCACAGCTTTCAGGGACAGCCTTGCCATGTGCTCCTGATGGGCAAGGTGGGCAAAATCCCTTTCCACCCCTTCCTCCTCCACTAGCTTCTCTGCTGAGCTATCTTTTCTGAGTGTCACTAAAGTATTCAGGTTCCTCTGTAGCTGAGGGGTAACTTCATACACAAACTGGTAATTGTTTCAGTTAGGTAGCAAAGACATCGGGTGTGGGTGATACTTGCTGCAACAGCTCCTTACACTTGACAGCAAATTTTTAAAAAATGACAACAGGAACATGGTCAGCTTGAGACTGATACACAGAATGGGGCTGGAGCATAAAAATTTTGGTCAAATTTAGTGAGCATGCTCTGGGCATCCAGAGAGAGGATGCTTGGTGAGAAGTGGGCACTAATAGTCACTCATTCAATAAATATTTAATAGCCCATAGCAAGTGCCGGGAGCTCAGCCAAGTAGAGCAGAGACAAATAAACAATTCTCTGCTGAGTGCTGATGAATGCCTGGAGAGAATGTGGCATGAGAGCACGCGCATTTGCTTAGGGCTTCAATCAAGTGAGTTCACCTTCCTCATGGCTGAGTGGAAGGGGCTCTCTGTAAATCTGAACCTCATACCACTCTCTCTGGTGGGCGGGACTAGTCATAAAAATACGGACAGCTCTGGAAAAGCAAGAGGCCTCTTGGTTCCCTCCTTACTAGTCAGCAAATGGGGGCACCCATCTCACCTGGGCCTTCATGTTCGCTAAATGGAAATGACAATGTCTATCTCACAGGCTTGCTAATATATTACAGCACTTGAAGTGGGTTGTGGGGCACAAAAATGTTCAATCGATGCCATTGATTGCAGGCAGGAGTGTGGTCACCACTGCCTTTTACAGGGCTCATTACCTCCCAGGAAAGCCAAAAGATCTGCTGATGAGAACCGTGAATGTCAGAGCAGGCAGGTACAGGGAGCACCAGCATGGCCACTGAGGTCTGTTTAGAGGCTGGGCTGGGCTTAGACCTTGAAGGCTAGATAGGAAACACAAAGAGGAAGGGGCCAGCATGTATTCATGAATGAAGATGGGAAAGTCTCGGAACAATATGAATAGCATAACTTATCCCACGGATGATAAAATAAGCAAGCATATCCTATATGCATATACATTTAAGTCTATGAAACATGTGTGCATAAAAGGTATCCAGAAGGATGTGTGCTGAAGTTTCCACAGCAAGGTCAGTAGAAGAGAGACTTGTGTTCTGCCCTGTGAATTATTGCGCGTGTTATTAAATTCTTTCTAAATATATTTTTAATGTTGTGCTATTTGGAAAGCTTTTGAAAGCATGCTTGTTTTCTAAGACAAAGTGTAAAGTGTAGAGAAGGAAAACTCAGGAACAGTCAGAGCAGACTGTTAAGGGGACGCTTGGAAGGCAGAGCAACAGCAAGAGGCCAGAGGAGGGCAAGAGTCAGCCCTGCCCTGGCAGCTGCCAGATTAATTTTGAAACAAACCTAAGATAATATTTCCCACAGTAGCTGTTTCTCTGTACAGAAGTATACACGATGTATTGCAGCTCCAAATAATCTCCTTGCACATTTCAAAGTTAACCAATCTCCAGAAAAAAGTTACAGAGTGTAAGTACCACTATCACACTCTTAATGACTATAAATTCTATCTTTAAGTATGCATAAGTGTTTGCAATAAAGTTTTAAGTAAAAAAAGGCATTGACATAGGTTTTATGACCAGACCTACAGTTACTTGGAGGCTAAGATAATCACATGTTCAAAGCTAGCCTAGGCTACATAGTGAACTCAAGGCAAGCTAAGAAAATGCAGCTTAGTGCCAGAATACTTCCCTTTCCTTGGGCTCTCTCTCTCTCTGTCTCTCTCTCTCTGTCTCTCTGGGTCTCTCTCTCTCTCTCTCTCTCTCTCACACACACACACACACACACACACACAGAGAGAGAGAGAGAGAGAGAGAGAGAGAGAGAGAGAGAGAGAGAGAGAGAGAGAGAGAGAGAGATGCATACACATCACTAAGAAAATACCTGCACCCCATGAGGGCATGGCAGGAAGCACTGGCTGTGAACTTGGCTCTCACAGGGTGGGGTAGTGACCCACACTGGGCATGCATACTCATGCAGGCCATAACAGTGATATTCCACAACAGCACAGCAGAAATGAAGAAAACCGTTTTATAGGAAGGAAAAAAGGAAGGAAGGAAGGAAGGAAGGAAGGAAGGAAGGAAGGAAGGAAGGAAGGAAGGAAGGAAGGAAAGAAGGAAGGAAAGAAGGAAAGAAGGAAAGAAAGGAAAGAATAAGGGGAGCTGGGATCTTTTTGAGTTTGTCAACATTTTATTTTATTTTTCAGTATTTGGGAGTGTTCCATTCAAGCTCTGAACAACAAGATCATCCCCATCAGAAAGAGCAGTTCACAGACCCCACAGGACAGTGGCTATGGTTTTCAAAGGCTGGCAGCAGACAGTATGGGGATAGTGACCTCTTCCTGGAAAACACATCTGGGGAACCAAGTTGATTTCTGAACTAAATCAGGGATCCTTTTAGCAAGATGCATGTACTCCCAGGTATTATCCTGGCCTTCTTGCCTCCTAGGGAAGAGGCAGAAACAGAAGAGGCACACCCTGGCTTGTGCAGGGTGGAAGCCGGAGGATCATACTCCATGCAACACAAAGAGAACATGGGCTTCAGGAAAGGAAGGTATGCATCAGTATGCATCCAAAGTCACAGCACTACTAAGGCAGCTGCCCATTAACAAAAATCAAAGCTGTTCCCAAGAAGGGCTTTTTATTCCTTGCATGGCAAAATTTAGAGAGGGTCTTGCAAGCATATTCCCAGATGATTTTGTGTCAAAAAACTAATATTTGTGCTAAGCCTCTATGTGGGATATACTTTTAAAAGCCTCTCAACAGCACTTTTCAGAATAATATGCATGACAGCAGACAGTTAAAACACACATGTCCAAAAGCAGAATTCAAAGGCCTCTTATAACCTGGATGTGCTGTTCAGAGCTACAAGGGGACCTCAGACAAGTTGGTACTTAGAAATTTACCAACTGCCACCAAGCTGAAAAGTAAATTTCTTATTAAGTTTCTGTCCTTAAACAGCATCAGCTCCATCATGAGGTCAGTCCCTCTGGAGATATAAAAGATACAGAGATGGTCCATTCTAATGTGACCCTGACTACAGACTGTGGGGCGGGCCCACCAGTCCTCTCATCTCTGCACTTTAATCATCATTCTCTCACATCAGCTGGGATGTCTCAATAGCGGAGAGAAGATGTCAGTGCAAACCCTGAGCACAGTGGGGACGATCAAAGGATAGTCTATCCTAACTACCCAGACAATCTGGAGAGATAGAAGGCCACTTTTCTGGACAATGGAGAGCCCTAGTTAGTAGTGTTACCATAGCTACCATAGGTGTGTGTCACATTCACATGACACATGCTCCAGGCTGTGAGAAGAGGCTCATGCAGTCCACAGGGAAAAGGAGATGCAGACAAGAAGGGATAACTCAGAGTAAGAAACACTGCCACAATGGACGGAGCTAGAAAACATCATATGAGTGAGGGAACCCAGACCCAGAAAGACAAATATCATACGCACTCATACGTGGTTCTTAAACATAAAGCAAAGAAAACCAGCCCACAAATCACAATTCCAGAGAACCTAGACAACAGTGAGGACCCTAAGAGAGACATATATGGATCTAATCTACCTGGGAAGTAGAAAAAGACAAGATCTCCTGAGTAAATTGGGAGAGGGCTGAAGGGAAGAGGAGAGGCAGGGAGGGGAGCAGAGAAAAATGTAGAGCTCAATTAAAAAATCAATAAAAAAGATATCTCCAAAGTTAAACAAAAGAAAGAGAGAGAGAGAAAGAAAGAAAGAGAGAGAGAGGAGAGAGAGAGAGAAAGAGAGAAAGAAAGAAAGAAAGAAAGAAAGAAAGAAAGAAAGAAAGAAAGAAGGAAAGAAAGAAAAGAAACATTGCCACACAGAGATCTACAAGCATACAGGTCAGGGCCCAAGTTAGAGCACAGGCAGGGATGGGCAGGGAAGAGTCCACAGAGGAGTTAACAGAAGCTCAGGAAACCACACCCTCTTCACTGGGATGCCTTCCCCCAACACACGTGCTTCACTGGGACACACACGCATGCACGCACGCACGCACGCGTGCACACACACACACACACACACACATACACAAGCACACACAGTACAGAAATCACAGATGAGAAGAGGAAGGATGTATGGCTTTGCTGTTAAGTAGCAATTACTACTGTACCACAGTCTTGTAAAGGTCACTAAGCAAGAGACAAAGAGGAGCAGGAGAATGGAACAGGGAAGGGGCATAGGGGACTCATGCACAAGGGAGGGAGACTGGTGGCAGAGACAAAGAGAGGTGAACATGGAGGGCAAAAAAGAGACAGAGAGAGATGGCAGCAAGGAGAAGAGGGACAGACATGGGAGGGAGGAGAGAGGTGTGGATAGAGAAAAGAAGAGTGAGAAGACATGTGGGGAGGGAAGAGGTGTGGATAGAGAGGGGAGGAGAGAGAAGACATGGGAGGGAGGAGAGAGGTGTGGATAGAGGAGGAAGAGGGAGAAGACCTGGAGAGGGAGGGCAAGGGAGGGAAAAGGTATGGCTAGAGAAAGGAAAGGAAGGGAGAGTAGCACTCACAGACCTAGAAGCATCACAGAGAAGGGAGGGAGAGGAGGGGAGGGCGGAGAAGCAGAAGGGAGGGAGGAGAGGGAGAAGCACAAAAAACTGAGTGAACTTGCCACTGACAAGTTAAAGGAGCCCAAGGCCTAGGCAATCAGTATTTAGAAAAAAGATCTCAGGCAGGCTGCAAAGACACCTGGAGGCCAGGAGGGCCGGGGAATGAATGCCCATCCTGCCTTACCCTAGTGACCTGGGCTCACACCTTGTGGTCTCATTTCCCTGGCCCTACACAGCCAAGTCATACTCCTGAGGTATGGTGGCCTCTGAGGAGCCCAGTAGAGAAAGTATCAGGAACTGGCACCATGAGGGATGTCAGCGCTTTCCCACTGTCTTTCTCAGAAAACAGCTGAGAGTCCCTTCCTAGAAACTCTGTCCCTGGAGAAGGAGCTTCTGGGAAGGCTGCGTGTGGCCAGGCCTGTAGGGAGAACCTCTGGGAGCAAAGGCAACTGTGCTGCCTTTCATCCAGTGCTTTTAGGAAAGTCTGCCTTCTCCAGGCTGACGCTTCCAACTCCAAGACAAAGCGATCAGTATGATCAAAACAAGAGTTGAAAAGTTTTTAAAGTAAAAACTAAATAAGCAACAGTAACAAGGACAACAACAACAAAAACCTTTGTGTGCACAATGCCAGAGGAAGGAAGGTCAAACAAGTGTACAGCAGACAGCGGGACCTTTGAGAGTCTCATCTCAGAGGACATGGCTCATCCGAGGCCGCTGTACCCCAGGAGCATGAACTGAAGCGTGTGAACGGAAGGGGGGTACAACATGGTCCCAGGAATCAAGAGTCATGGTTTTGCACCTGGTGCCCTGGTCAGGGAGGAGAAGTTCTACCCTTCTAGGTAATGACAATTACAGCTGCCCTGGACAGCATTCAGGTCTGAGCAAGAAGCACAGCATGGACGGGGAAACGGGCTGGTCTGTCACAGGGCCCAGGAAGAGCCTGGACATCGTCACTTATAACAGTGGCATTTTTGTTATACATATACAATAAATCTTTGACTCACTTTGTAGCCCAGACTAGTCTTTTTTTTTTTTTTTTTTTTTGGTTTTTCGAGACAGGGTTTCTCAAGCCGGGCGGTGGTGGCGCACGCCTTTAATCCCAGCACTCGGGAGGCAGAGGCAGGCGGATCTCTGTGAGTTCGAGACCAGCCTGGTCTACAAGAGCTAGTTCCAGGACAGGCTCCAAAGCCACAGAGAAACCCTGTCTCGAAAAACCAAAAAAAAAAAAAAAAAAAACAGTGGCATTCACTCATTCGCACATTTGCCAAGTGCCTACTTGGGGGACAAATCAATGATGAATTAATGGGAATCTTGTTAGGATGGGAAGGGAGAGACATGCAGAAACATTGAAGGCAAATCTACCTATGTGTTGGCACATAGGTTAAAGTTCCCTGAAGAAGAAAGAGACAGACATGGTGGAGTCCAAAGCCTTCCAGTGAAAGGAGACAGCAGAGGCAGAGGCAGAGGCCCAGGTCTGAGGAGGAGGGTGGTGAGCATGACGGAAATGCAGGGGACCCTAAACCCTTTGCACGGAGGTGATACATCTGTAAAAGAGGGTGAGTTTCCTAGGGACATTCACTAGGATACAGGATTCTACTGTATCCTGGCCTCTTGCAGAGTGCTAGCCTCTGGATTTTTCAGAACCATCCTGCAGCAGCTGGAGGAAGGACTTCCCAGCACCCCACAACCCTGCACGGCAAGAGCTCTGAGCCTGTCTGGGCAAGCAGCTGCCAAATGGCCTTTTCATCTGGTCGCAGGACCTCACAAGGATGCCCTTCTACCACCGCTGCAAAAACAAAAAGGAGAAACTTCAAAATCTTTCAGCAAGTCTGGCCATCTAGACTATGGGATACCCACCCCAGGGAGCACAAGTCTGCTCTTAAATAGATCAGTGGGTAAAGCCACATGGAAACATCTCTCAGGTGCTTTGTCACATGCAGAGAAGTGAAACACAGACCATTGCAGCAGACGAGCAGTTGATGAAATGTGCACGGTTGCTCAGGGGTCTTGGAGAGATAAACCCAACCGGAAACTTCCTGCTCGTGGGTCCCAAAACGAGGGTGCCGGGCAGAGGGGAAGGTCTAGAGATTTTCCTTTCTCTACTTCTTAATGAATTCCTCATAAATTACCGACTGTGTGTGTGTGTGTGTGTGTGTGTGTGTGTGTACATGTGCACTGCACATTCATGTATGTATGAGAGAGAAGATCAGAATTCAGTGACAGGGATTTTCCTAAGTTTGTATGTATTTAAACCTGGAACTTATTGACTGGCATCGTCTCTGTGTCCCCACAGCTAGATTCCAGACACAAGCTGCCACATCTGCTTTTTATATGGCTGTAGAGATCAGAACCTCCTGCTTGCATATCAAGACTGTGAAATAGCCTGCAGGCTCATGTGTGGAAGCACTTGGTCACTGGCTATTTGCGGAGGTTGTGGGACTAGATGGAGTTTAAGCAGGAGAAAGTAGGTGACTGGGTGTGGGTGGGAGCCTCTCTCCTTCCTGACCATCCATGCCACGTAAGCAGCCATTTCAAACTCACTACCACAGTCACAAACCTCTCCTGTGCCACCATAATGGATCATGTCCCCTTGACCTGTGAGCCAATAAATCTTTGCTCCTTTTGGTTGATTCATCCAAGTTCTTTTTAGATTTATTTTAATTTATATGAGTGTTTGCATATAGTACGTGTAAGTGCACTATATGCATGTCTGGTGTGTTCAAAGATCAAAAGGCATCGGGTTCCCTGGACCTGGAGCTACAGATGTTTGTAGCCACCATGTGGGTGTTGGGAACATAATCTGGGTCCTCTGCAAGAACAAGTGCTGGTAACCACTGAGCAATCGCCCTAGCCCGTTCCCTGGTAACATAAAAAGCAACCCATATCGTAAAATAAGACTTTTTGTACAAATCTAAAAAGGTTGGCATTTTTAACTAATAAATAAAACCCATTCTCTAAAGCCAGACTTAGCTCTGCCGCTTCGCACTGAGGACACTGGGTAAGCCATTTAAATCACTTCTAAGCCTGTTTCTTCTTCTGTTGGATGAGGGGCAAAACTGGTAACAGTTAGGTAGGGAGGGAATGAAAACAAGACACTCATGCTTAAAGGCAGCACATCACACGTGGACAGTGACAACTGCTCAGTCGCTGCCAGCTTCACTACCTGTACAGGAGGCTAACAGTCTTCATCCTTCACATGAGAATGAGACAGAAGCTGCTCTGTAATAGCAGCCACATCGACAGTGGACACCTAATGCTCTTCCAGCACGAAGTCCACTACCCGGGTTCAGACTGACCCTTTGCTAAAAGGAGCCACTGCTCATTTCCTGCCTGCCCATGTCCTCTCTCCAGTCAGCCCTGAAAGTCTGGAACACTCAGAGCTAGCCACGGAAGTAGGATCACCAAGAAGACCTGCCCTGTTCACAGGAGACAGGGTCAGCGTCTGGGCATCTGCACTCACCACCCACTGTCTTTCCTTGGTCACAGGGCTGCAAAGGCATCAAGAGGAGGAGCCACTGACCTGAGGGCAAAGCAAGGTGACTGGCCTAGGGGATAACAACAGATGGCTCTGCCATCACCAAGAGAGACAGCAGAGTTTGTGGGATCTGACAGGAAACAGTTAAGCAGAGCTACGCCATCAGTGAAATGAGACTGATCCCAAGCATCCGGACCAAACGCTTAAGGACAACAGAGACAGGAGGAGCGTGCAGGCAGCTCGGCCCAGAGACGTCATCAAGTAAACTCAGCCAGTGCTCTCCGTAAACCAACTGCAGGGGAAAGAGAGACAAGGAGGACCCAACAGGCAGTCCCCAAAGACAACACGGTGGATGGGGAAGGCTGACAGAAGAAAGGGTTAACATTTTATTTCCGGTAGAGAGGATGACCAGTCTCCAGAGATAAACGGCTAGCATGTCTGCACAACACTACTGAAATGTCTGCCTAAAATGGTTGGGATCATTTAGCTATATCTTACCATCACTGTTATGTTATGAGAAAGAAACCTAAGAGACAATCAATAAATTACAATGTCTGAGCCTCATGTGTATCACAGATTTTAAAATTGAGACAGTTGGACGTTTGAACACTAATATTTGCTGCAGTAAAGGATTTAGTGGAGGTAAGGAGTAAGAAGGGTATGACATTTGTATTTTTACTTTTAGACGTATATAGTGATGTCCAAAGATTAACTAGTACTTAGTATTTGACTCCCATACACAGAAGAGGAAAGAGGACATGGTAAATTGAAATGGAACTGGCTACGGCTGGTGAAAGTTGAGCCTGTGGAACGAACACTTGAGAGTACATACCACTTACCTGCTGATCCTTGGAACGCAGAGTTCTGCACGGAAAGATTTTTAAATGAAAATGATGTTATGATGTGCACGCATGGAAGGACCAGTATCCAAATTCCTACATCACAGCCCATAATGATATGATACAGGAAACAAGTGAATGTCTAAAGGGCATGACTGATGATAGGCTGTGTTTCATCAGAAACAGAATGATGGGCCCAAGGAAATGACCCAATGAGCAGTTCTCAACCAGGGGTGCCTGAGGGAGATGAAATCACTACCTCCTATGGAGTGGAAAGCAGGAAGTCCAGAATTCCCAGGTTGGCCCCACAACAACCAATTACAAGAATATCAACAGAGTGGGTGAAAAGGCCTATAACTCAGCCTATACGAGATGCTCCTCAAACCAAACTACTGAACAAAATCAAGCAAAAAGAAGCAACAAAGAGATCTATCTGTACCAGCAGACCACATGGGTACAAGACACAAAACCAACCCTGCTTCCTGACTGGAAATCTGTCCAAATGGCAGATCTGTGGAGGGAGCATGGCATGTTTCTTCTGCCCAGCACACGTGGACATGGAGGGCTGGAAAGAGTATAGTCTACACAGTGCGCAGGACGACCTCTTTCATTCCGTGCCTGCACCTTCCTGAGTCACTGACACCATCAGGAATGAACGGACGCAGCAGTAAGACTTGAGTCACAGAGGCCTGGTGCCCATAGCGAGGGCAGGCAGAGGCAGATGGCAGGACAAGGACCTGCCTGGTGGGGTGGAGAGCACTTACAGGACCTCGGAGGTCGATCAGCTCTTGCCTCATCTGGGACACCAGGGCTTCTTTGGCCACCAGGGCCCGGTGTAGTCGCTCGTTGAACTCAATCAGCTCCCCATGCATCTCAGCCACCTGAAACAGACAGGAAGGACACTGTCAGGCCCAGGAGCACCCTTGTCCACGCTGAGCTCCTGTTTCTCTGCAGCCTCTTTCCTGGCAGGCTGCAGCAAGACGTCAGCTGGAGACCAAAGCGTGGTGTACCCAGCAGCATGTGAACTGGGTGAGCTTATGGTCCAAAGATGACAGTGCTGGACTGTTTCCAAACCTTAACAACACTTTTCCACCAAGGGCTGGTTTGTTTTGTAGTCAGAGTTATGATTGTCAAGAAAGTCTCTGCTTTCTGGGCCGGAGGTGTAGCTCAGTGGCAGAGTGACTGCCTATCATCCATTAGACCCTAGGCTCAACACTAGCAGTGCAAAGATAAATTAATAATTATGATGCCCCAGCTAGAGGTGCAATGGAATACATGCCATTCTGCTCACTGAGTCCTTGGTTTCAAGTGAGAAAAGGGAAACAGGTTCTTTCTTAACCATGGTGACACACAGCAGCACCACTGTAACCATGGTGACACACACTCAGCAGCACCACTGTAACCACGGTGACACACACTCAGCAGCACCCTGTAACCACCTTCACACACACTCAGCAGCACCACTGCCTCCACAGTGACACACACAGCAGCACCGCTGTAACCATGGTGACACAGCAGTACCACTGTAACCATGGTGACACACTCAGCAGCACCGCTGTAACCACGGTGACACACACTCAGCAGCACCGCTGTAACCACGGTGACACACACTCAGCAGCACCACTGTTGCAGCCACCATTGTCTCCAAATCAGAACAAATCTTTTCCATGCTCTCTGTGAGCTTCTTAGCAAAAGCTCTGAGGGGCTTGTGTATTAGTCCCACCTTCCAGAGAGAGAACTAGCACTCAGGAGCTTCAAGGACCTGTTCTAGGCTGTGAAGGAGGGAACATCAGAGCTCTACCGCATGCTAGGATCTTACAACTACACCAGCCCCCACATGCAGCTGGCCAAAACGCTGTCCGTGAGCCCTGCAGGTGATGGAGGAGGGTCATCTGCCTATGTGTTACTTTCATTGGTTAATAAAGAAACTGCCTTGGCCCTTTAATAGGACAGAAAATTAGGTAGGCCGAGATGGACAGAACAGAATTGTGGGAGAAAGAAAGCAGAGTCAGGCAGACGCCTCAGGCAGACGCCATAGCTCTTCTCTCCGAGATGGACGCAGGCTAAGATCCTTCCCAGTAAGACACCACCTCGTGGTGCTACACAGATTACTAAATATGGGTTAAAGCAAGATATGAGAATTAGCCAATAAGAGGCTGAAACTAATGAGCCAGGCAGTGTTTAAATGAATACAGTTTCCGTGTAATTATTTCGGGTGTAAAGCTAGCCGGGTGGCGGGAAGCAGCCCACTGCCTCACTACTACATGCAGGAAGACCCCTGTGCACGCAGCCTCACTCAGCCTGGCTGCTGCCTCCTAACAGAGTCCTCCCGAACCCTGAACTCACATAGCATTTACTACCTGCTTAGATACATATAATAACACCAGGCTATTTGACACAAGAATCCAACATGATATATAAGATACTGCCAGAGTACCAGAGGAGGAAAGGACATAGGCAGATGCTTCCATGGAGGGCTGGGAGGACACTATCCTGAGTCTCACCTCAGGGAGCAAAAGGAAGCTCCACTACTTATGACAAAGGTAAAATATAAAGCAGTCTGAAATCCAAGGAGGTTTCTTGCCATTCTTTCTGCTTTCTTATGTAAGCTTCTTAGTAATGAGCATTCTTCCATTCATCAGAGAGAAAGGAAGGCATTCTTTAACTAAGTCTGCTAAGGAGTTGAAATGCCAAGAGACACATGACCATGCAGTCAGTGAGCCTTCCCAGGCTTCATCCTTCCTTTTCCTGAGTGATCCACGATGGAGCTAATTTTCAGTATGTATGCATGCATGCCTGTATGTATATATGTATATCCATTGACTCGTTGACAATTCTACACATAGAACACATTCTGTTCATCTGATGCTTCCATCTACTTGCTCTGGGGATTCCTTCTTTATGGTGTCCTATATCCCCAATGTACCAATCTCACCAAGGATATGAAACGTTAGTTAAGTCCAATGGCACCAAAGACGCCTTAAGAGAAAGCACAGACAAAGTGGGGGGCCACTGCGCCTTTCAGCATCCCTGTGCTTGCAGAAACCAAAGATCAGTTCTCCCCACTTGTTCCTCACAAAACTTCAGTTATCTCACATTCAACACACATACACAGTATCACCAACAACACCTGAAGACCCTCCCCATGGAGGTCATGTGAACTTCCAGTCTTCCTCAAGACAAGCAGGAAGTCCACAGCTGCTGCCTCAGTGCTGATGGGCCCGCTAATGTGCTCCCACAAAATGTGGGCTTCAAACAGGTGCTGCAGCCATTTCCTCCTGCAAGGAGGAGTTTCACGGTTTTGTTGGGTTTATTGTAGGAGTCAGTGCTACAACACTATTCCACAAACGCTTACAGTATCAAACCACCAGGACTCCAGCGTGTTCATTATAAGCTGTCAAAACCCTGACCCCCTTTTGTGCCACAACCATGATTGACCAGACCTGACAACGCTTGCCAATGGGACCAAGGACACAACACTTGACTGGAATAATCTCACCGTGAAGCTAGGTCTTCATTGCTACCAGGCTGATTTCACTTGGAGTTTTAGAGAGCATATTCCTACACACAAGCACTCAGACAGCTCGCATTCTGTGCGGGCCATGTGAGCTCCCTGCTTCTCAAATAACTCTTCCCAACCCCAAATACAACAAGAAACAACATCAGAACTCAGAGGACCTCAGAAGAGAGATGAGTCACAAACAGACCACACTGTCACAAGACTAACAGCGGGCCATGAAATCACCATCTTCTGTACCTGTGGCTGGGGGACGGCACTTTCTTTACCACAGACCAATGGAACTACAAGACTGGGCTTAAGAGAACAGATGCCCTCCAACCCACTCCCCACAAGCTGACACCATGTCCTTCTCATGGACACATCACCTTCTCACCTGCTCTCGGAGACACCAGTGTCCAGCCCCACGATAAAGTCCACACTCTCTCCCTCACTCCACTTCTCACTCTTACTCCTTGTAACATGGCTGGGCCTGACAGTCATGCCGAGCTGTAGGAAGTCACCCTACAGACAGAGAGAGGGGCCTACGCACCTGAGGCCAAGCATCGCAAAACTGAGATGCAGACGCTCAGTTAATTGGCCACAGTGAAGATGTGAGGTGATGCCAGCTCACAGAATGGCAGTAGGACTGAGGCAGGGTAAACACCCAGTGAGACCCTTCACATGACAGGTCAAGAGACATGGAGGAGGGGCCAGAGAAGAAGGCCCAGAGAAGTCAAATGGGAGAATGCCACAGAAGGAATTGGAACAGCACTCTGGAGGCTAAAGGCTTCTCAAAGCGAGACTGCCGTATTGTTAACTGGCTGCTGGCATCATGGTAAGCGCTGAGGTAGGATGGCAGAAGGGACACATAACTGTCTCCTTTGGCCAGATGAATCATGGTTGTGTTTTGAAGGAAAGATGAGAGCTTCCTGGAAGATGATACTTTCAGAGCGTCGGCAAGCTGAGTGTTTCCTCAAGCTGGAGCATCAGGACAACGACCTTCAAATACAATGGATCTGGGGCTATGAGAGAGCTTTTAAATTTGTGAGGATCCCAGAGTTACCATAATTGCCTTCCAAATCACAAAGGGTTATAAATGTGATAAAAATGCCTCTGGCATTTCCTTTCATACTAGAATGTTCTCTATCTAGTCCCATTCAAGTAAATCATGCTTACCTCCTTCAGGTAACAAAAGAGGCCTCTTGATTAAGAAAGAACAAGACAAGCCCCAGATTTCAGCAGCAACTGAAGCTCTTCTCATAAGAAGCTTATGCTCAGATGCCTCGGAATCTATCTATGAGGTAGGATTCGCTCTGCCTTCTGGGCCTGTCTGTGGTAGCTGCTGGGAGAGCCCTCGATTTCTCCATGAAGAGTGTATGGCACTTGTCTACTTAAAAACCCAGCCAGTACTAGCTACCCTATCATAGGCATACACACAGCTTCTTAGAGACTACAGGAGTCCATTGGGCCTTCCAACAGGGTGCAACCATTCCTTATAGATAAGCTGCCAGGGTCAGTTGAGGCAGAGCAGAGACATAAACCCACATTTCGGCAGCCTTAGCAGTAATCTGTGTCCAAATCTGCAGTGTAGTCAGAAGCCAATCTCTTTTGTGGTAAGGAAGGTAGGTTTTTCCTGCATGGACCCAGCTGATCATAGTTACCTGGTAGGTACCATTCTGAGAAATGCAGAATTATGACCTCTAAAAATCCCATTTGAAATGGGGGGACCTAGCATGAGCTTTACAGTTTACCTGGCAAACAGAGGCCTCTGAAACACAGGTGTCAATAACTGTCACTACCCTGTCTGAACTGCTGCCACCAAGGCCCCAGTGTTGACCCTCACGCTTAATGATACAGCCATGCAGGGAATCACAAGCCAGACTCATGAAAAGGTGACAAACAGTCTCTCTTTTCAGCCAAGAAGACACCAATTCCTGCCAGTGAACAATGTCCAAGAACCCAGAAACAGTATTAAAACAGCAGTTAATGCTGATATCTTCCTCATGGTTTCTGGAAAAAAAAAAAAAAAGAAATCGAAAGACAGCAACCAGGGTACAGTCCTGCTCTGAGTTCAGGGCCATTGCCTCAAAAGAATGCAAGATGTTCCATGCAGCCACAATAGGCACAGAACCATCTTCCCAGACTGCTGGGACAGCCCATAGCACAGCAGATTCCAATTCCCACAGCTCCAATCTAGAGCCACCTGTCCCCTCCCTAGCTGTGACCTTGGGCAGTTTACTTTCTCCTCATTAGGGGTCAGTTTCTCATCTATAAAACAGGGGAAATAACACAAACCTCAGAAGTCCTGAAAGGTGTTAATCAGTTAATGTTCCAGAAAGCTACGGGGCATGTGGTGGGGGCTTCATAACTGCCGACTGTTGCCACCATCAGACAGACATCCAGCAGTGTCAGCCAGCAATACGCTGGCTCTGTAGAACCAATGCCCTCAATCTCTCAGGTCTGCTCTTTTCCTCCATCCACTGCAAAACCATGCTTCAACCTGGGCAAGCACCATAGCACCCTCTGACCCCAAGCCCCCAGCTGATGCATGGTGCTTAAACAGAACCTGAAAGATGCTTAATATATATTCTGTGGAGCCTTTAATCTTTAGCATGAGTTAAATGAATGGGCCTTGATGTGAGATTCCCCTCTGTATGCTGTGACTATCATTGGTTAATAAAGGAACTGCTTTGGGCCTATAGCAGAGCTATAGGGGAACAGAGCTAGGATGGGAAAACTAAACTGAATGCTGGAAGAAGGAAGGCGGAGTCAGAGAGAAGCCATGTAGCCCTGCCAGAGACAGATGCTGGAACTTTAGCTGGTAAGCCACAGCCACGCAGCAATACACAGATTAACAGAAATGGGTTAAATTAAGATGTAAGAGTTAGCCAATAAGAAGCTAGAGCTAATGGACCAAGCAGTGATTTAATTAACACAGTTTCTGTGTGATTATCTCAGGGCTAAGTGGCCGGGAACTAACTAGCGGCCTCCTCCTACAGGGCCTGTCAGCTGCTGGGTGGATGAGCCAGTTAAAGGACGGCATGGTGCTGGACCTGGCTGAGGCAGATACCCAGAGAGCATTTACAATCTGATGGTAGTCCTGCCTCTCCCCTCCTCCTCCTCCACCACTGCTCCTCAGGCTGGAAAAGGCTTTCTGTGCTAGGAAGGAGGTGAGGCCCCACAGAGCTGCCAACCATCCTAGGATCCTTAGAAATCAATAGCTGCCCTTTGTGAGCAAGCCTAGAACAGTTGGCAGCGGTTTCAAAAGAGAGTCCAGACAAGGCTTTTAAAGTAATTCTTGACCCATTTTCACAGGACTGGCTGAATGTGGTGTTTTATGCTTGTAATGGGTCCTAATTACCACTATTGTGTGGAACCAGGTAAAGTTTGTGCTGAATTAACAGAGGGGTGCCCCCTTTCCCTCCACTGGCCCTCCTATAACTCTTCCAGTGAGAATACACTTTGCAGGGCTTAGAGTCATCAGAAGCAATCACAAGTAAGGCCCATATGGCTGGGCGACAACTGTGCTCTGTATCAGGGCTGTGAACAGACAGGGAGGTGTGCTGTCTACTTTGTGTGATGGCTCGCTACCCAGCCCTACTCGTGTATCCTATGGCAGTTTTATGTGACACAATCATGGTCTTGGTGTCTGCTATTGCAGCAATCCCTTTATGGCCAGAGACTTCAGTTCTCTGCCTTGTAAAATAGGAGCAGCACTAGCACCGGCTATAATGTCTGAGACCTCAGAACCCGGGCGCCAGGGACCACTACCTAAGAATTTCTTATGCTCACAACAGCCTCTGTTGAGCCTGTCATGCTCAACATAGAGTGAATGGTACAAAACCAGCAGCTTTTATTACTGAGGGGTCTCTTAGGAGAGGATGGATGGATAGACGGACAGACAGACAAACGGACAGATGGCGGACAGGCAGGCGGGTGGGTGGGTGGGTGGGTGGGTGGGTGGGTGGATAAAGCTCAGAAATAAACTGCAATTTGAGTAGAGCTTTGCTAAGTGGGGAAGGCTGCAGAGAGATACATAGATGATGGGGGGATGCAGGGCCCCTCTGACCTGGTTGGCAGCAGCCCTCACCTTAACTGGAACGTACCCTACTCCTCCTCCTACTTGCCACCTCATTGCTTCAGTATCAGCCCAGGGAAATTAACAGGAAACTATTAAAGGACTTCTAAACTTTGAATCATGGGGATGTTTGAAAAGGGTATGCCCAGTTGTCAGAGCTGCCTGGCTCCAGTCCCCTCCAACGCAAGGCTGAGCCCATCCTCGCCCCTGTTACTCTGAGGCCAACTGCTGACACATTTCATCATATTTGTCAATGCTGTCTAAAGACTTTAAGCAGAGGAGGGACTTGAACATCCAGTGTGGGCTTTAGGAAGCAGCCACGCTGTTCTCTCTTCGGCATCTACATTCTAGATTCATTTTAACAGGTGTGGGAACAAGTTCACAGAGGCAGACCGAGAACATCTTCACATCAACCCTCTTGAAGGGCAGTGTGCTCCATCCTGGGACCATCTCGTCATTCACATATTCAGCTACAAATTCATGAGTCTTCATTCAAAAAACATCTACTAAGTCAGTGTATGCTAAGTGTTGGTCTGGGCATCAGTTGATCAGAACCTAACTTGGAGTACTGGCATACAATGTGGCCAAGGGCACGGCAGAAGTTCTGAGACCTCTGGAAGCACTGCAAAGAGGTACCCACCTAGCATGGATTCATGGGAAGGGTCCAGGGGAAGTGACAATAAGCTGAGGTTTGAGAGCAGGACAAGGGCTGCCCTATAGACATAAATTTAAAACTCCACAGCACTCCCCAGCATGCCTCCTACCCACTCCCATCCCATCAGGCATGGACTCCAGCCGGCTAATCAGGTTTTAAGCCAGGTAAAGGATGACTTCAGAGCAGCCAGACCCAAGGACAGCTGATTATTTTCCAGGGAATGAGTTGCCAGGCTTGCATGTTACATAAGATACTCCTGGGTTCCAAGGCTTCTCCAGAAAATATTTCACCCTCGAGTGCTGCTTCCACATTAATTTTGCAGGATGCTGGAAAGCTCTGGCTCTTTATAAAAAGAAGCAAACTTTAAATTATGTGGCTCTTTGTCAGATTAGACCGTCTTCCAGAAATCAGCAGAGGCTGCTGTGCATTTTCAATCATATTCCTTTGGAAGAAATAACAGAGGCCTCCTGAATATTTCAACCATGGCTCAATAAATTAGGTCTAAATTTCAAAGGAGGGACAGTAAATGAAACACATTAACTTTTATGAATATCAAAACTGCTTTTCTCCCTTGAGATCCCCATTCTCATACTAAACAATGCTCACATAAACCTGACAGGAACCCACTAAGGGGAACAAGGCCTCACCCCTGCAGGGGAGGGGCAGGTCTATTTGTGTATGGTGTCATTTGTGAATACAAGCACCTGTATGTAAGAGCAGGGGTGCACACCACACTAGAGTATAAGCCATGGCATGGGACACTGCTTCAGAGATTACCTGGAAGACTATCTGACAGTCACATGCTGTGTGCCTTGATTTCAACACCCACCTGATGGCACCATGTGCACGGTTAGGTGGCAGAGCTATTGTTAGCATTAAGTGAGCTCATGCTGAACTAACGCTCCAGAGACGGGAGCACAATTCCCCTTCTACAGCTCTAGTGCAGGCAACAGCCACATTTCTCAGTTCCTCAGGCTCTATGATCCTCACATGGGAAAGACAAGATGGGATTGTTTCACAAAGAGACAACATGGGTCTAAGGGTAGATGCCTGGGTCTGAATCTTGGACCATGTGCAGACCGTGTCCTGTATCCAAGAGCAGCTGTTATGTCTGTGTGTGGACACAAGGCATTTAATGAACATGTACAGTGTTAGAACATGGTCCAAGAATGGAGTCAGCTGAGCAGAGATTTCGGAGAGCTTGTAAGAACAAGAGTCTTGTGACCTCAGTTTCTTCAAAACACAGAATTGTTCTTGGAATGTGTTTTCATGCTTCTCCCAGATAGGAGGGAGTCCATTTCAGCTGTTGTTATTTAATGCCTCTATAGAAAAACATGCTTTTGTCATGTGCAGTCTGTCCTTGTGACTGTACACTTCACTCGGGTGACTCTTCTTTACCCTCAGAGGACACACTGTCTGATGCTTTGAATGAGCATTTATTTTCAGGCTCCCTTCTCCCAGGCCCAACTGCCAGTTAGAGTGGTAAACAAGCTCTCCCACAAACCACTCCCCTGAAGTCAGCTATGAGGTAGACCCTCCCATGATGTGGGAGAGTCTTCTGTTTGTGTTGATTTCATTGGTTAATAAAGAAACTGCCTTGGCCCATTTAATAGGCCAGCCTTTAGGTAGGTGGAGTAGACAGAACATAATGCTGGGAAGAAGGGAAGTGAGGCAGATACTTCAGGCAGATGCCATGGCTCTCCTCTCCGAGATGGATGCAGGTTAAGATCTCTCCTGGTAAACCACTCTTCATGGTGCTACACAGATTACTAAATATGGGTTAAAGCAAGATGTGAGAATTAGTCAATAAGAGGCTAGAACTAATGGGCCAGGCAGTATTTAACAGAATACAATTTGTGTGTTGTTATTTCCGGTGCTAAGCTAGCTATGCGGGAGCCAGGAGGGATGAAAAACAGGCCTGCCCGCAGCTCCTTCTATACTCCCAGAAGGAGGTTAGGTGAGCATACGGGGCCAGAAACCAGGAAAGGCTGTGCCTTATGGTGAGCTTGTGCATCATTTTTAAAGAAGGATCACAAGTGTAATTCCTGATTCCCAGAAGGAACTTTAGAGGATGAAGTGAAGACCAAGTCCAAAAGAATAATGAAAGGCATAAAAACAAGCAGGAAAGATCTCTGACCCACTCTGGGTCACTTAGTTATTAATTTGGACTGTCATTAAAATGCTTAAGGAAGAGTCTAAGTAGGACTGTAATTATGAGAAAGATATGGCTAATTTCTTGCATGAATATAAACTGAATGATCAAACATTAAAATGGGTAAAAGAGGCAAAAAGGATGCATACATGCATACACACACACACACACACACACACACACACACACCCACACCCACACTGTTCAGGCAAAAATTGATGATGGTTCCCTTAGCTTCCTTACTGGAGCCCCTTTAAATATGTATCCTCCATTGCCTGAAAATGACCCTGGGGTATGAGGTGACGAATTTGATAATCAATTTGAATTCTCTCCAGTTTTTGATGAGGACTTAGGAGAGCCTATGAAAAAGCTAACTTTACAACCTAGACGAACTAGGGCACAGCAGGGAAATGGATTCGTTTAGCAATTCCTTCCTGGTCTCATGAGCTGTGCTTGGTATTTCCAGTGAAATTTCAACAAAATCAAAATGTTTATATGCACTAACCAACCCAATTAAAACTCTAGAAGGAAAAGCGACATTGGACAGCCCTTGCATATTATCTTGAGAGGCAAGAAAAGAACTACAGCTATTTGAAGCCAGACTAAAAGAAGCATTTGTGTATCATGTGGATCCTTCACAGCCTTTAAAGGTACTTATTTTCCCCCACAAAATTGTCTCCTACAATATCATGGCACAAGAGGATAAACCTTTAAAATGGATTTATTTACACCACAAGGGTTATAAAATGTTGTTTACCTTACTCTTCTTGCTCAATTAGTAAATCAGGAGAGAACCTGATGTCAACAGTTATATGGATCTGATCCTTGCTATATTCTATTAACTGCCCTTAACTAATTTTACTTTTAGAGTGTTAGAGAACTCTATGAACTCTCAAATTTCACTCACAGATTACTATGGAAGGATAGGAAATCATTATCCAACTGTTATGTTATGGGATTTTCTCATACAAACTGAATTTGTGATTATAGAAATTGTCCAACCTTCTCCCGTTCCACAGGCAGATACCTATTTTACTGATGGCTCAGCCAAGGGCACAGGAGAGACTCGCAGTCCAGTTACTCCTCTGTCTATTAACACTTCTGCTTCCTCAGCCCAACAGGTGGAGCTGGCTGTTTTGATTCCTCTATTACAGTTAATTCATAAACCCTTAAATATCATTTCAGATTCTGCTTATGTTGCAAAGGATTATTTCCAGCAAGACTCATATGTGCATATTCTAACATCTCTGGTTTTATTGCAGATAGAAAGAAGCAAGCTGATACATTAACCTGCCATATTTTAACTTCTCCAGAAGAAAACTGGAAGGGGTGTGCATCTGCCACTGCAGATGGATCCACTGAAAGAGTATGTATTCCTCTATGGCTCCTCCAGCCCAGCGCCATAAAGGATAATGGTGGAGGGTGAGAAGACTTCAGAAGTCACCAGAAAGATAGAAAACCTCCAAATAAAGGACAAAAGGCTATGTGGACCATATCACCAGAAGTCAAGCCCTGCCAAGTTCAGACTCTGTGCACCAAGAGAAAGGTTACTCTACTCTGTGTTTATGAATGGACCTTGGGACTATAAAGATTTATTCATCCATCTGGAGAATGAATTCATTAATTTTCCTTGGGATTTAAATTACTTCCTATTTATACAGGACATCACAACATTTGTATTCCTATTAAAGCCAAATATGGACTTATACTCTATAAGATGGCAAAACTACTAATCACGAGTCACTTTTCAAGCTATTCTCTAAATTTCTCTGATCAATAAAATAATGTAAACAGTAGTACTGGACATAGTTTGGATCCCTGATCTTGGTGGCAGAGTACTACACACAAGGCTTTCTAATATAATTTGCTTGTTTATAGGATATCCATACATCAAATGAAAACTATATTTATCTGCATCTCAAATAAAAACAACTATGGAAATACTGATATTAAAAAAATAAAAAATGAGGAGATGTCAGAACATGGTCCACGAATGGAGTCTGTGTGAAAAAACTTGGGTGCTTGTGAGAAAAATCCAAGAAAGCAAGAAAAGAGCCTGTGCCCTCAGTTTCTTCAAAAGCACAGATCTGCTCTTGGGTTGTGCTTCTATGTCCCTCCCGAGTCTAGCAGAGAAGAGTGAGTTTGCCTCCAATTATTCATTACAACTAGTTACTGTTATTTGCTTATCTGCCTCCATGGAAAACATGTCATTGTGTTGTGCAACTTGTCCTTGTGACTGTACAATTCACTCGGGTGATTCTTCTTAACCCTCAGAGTACTAACTGTCTAATGCATGAGACTTTAGTCCACGTTGGTTTTGGCTAAGTTCACCAAGGTTCTACTGCCTTTAGAGCAGGAAACAGAACAGCAAAAACAAAATTGACCTATAAGCATTTTTTAAATGCTAAAAATAGACGATCAACAGAACTACAAAGCTACTTCAACCATGGGCGATATATACCCAGTGATGATCTATCCCAGTAATGATCTACCCCCAGTGATGATCTACATCCAGTGATGATCTACCCCCAGTGATGATTTATACCCGGTGATGATCTACCCCCAGTGATGATTTATACCCGGTGATGATCTACCCCCAGTGATGATCTACCCCCAGTGATGATCTACTCCCAGTGATGATCTATACCCAGTGATGATCTATACCCAGTGATGATCTACCCCCAGTGATGATCTACACCCAGGGAATTATCTACTTTCAGGTGATGTGGGGCTCCCCTCTGTATGCTATGAATATGTTTTATTGCCACTGGTTAATAAAGAAGCTGCTCTGGGCCCATCACAGGGCAGAATAGAGCAAGGCAGAAAATCCAAACAGAGATATAGAGAAGTAAAGAAGGCAGAGTCAAGGAGATGCCATGTAGTTGCCAAAGGAGACAGACATGCCCTGGAAACTTGCTGGTAAACCACGAGCCTTGTGGAAATAGACAGAATAATAGATGTGGATTAATTTAATATGTAAGAGCCAGCTAGAAATACACTTAAGCTATCAACCAAACAGTATTGTAATTAATATAGTTTTTGTGTGGTTATTTTGGGTCTGGGCAGCTGGGAATGAACAAACAAGCAGTCTCTGCCTAAACCAGTGATGATCTATACCCATGGAAAGATCTATACTTAGGGAATGATCTATACCCAGTGGATGATCTACAACCAGTGATGATGTACACCCATGGAAATATCCTCATCTAGTGGATGATCTATACGAATTGATGATCTACACCCTGGGAATGATCTACACCCAGTGATGATCTATACCCAATGGAAGCACCTTTTCTTTTCAAGAAATAAGAGGAGAAAGATCAGCTGAGCTACAGGCCAGAAAACATATTACCATAGTCAGCTGGCCAGTCCTGCTGCCCAGACTCCCACTGAACTGTGCCTGATGCTGCTTCCTGCCCACCTCCCAGCCATCTGGACCACAAACTCTCAGCTCAGTCTGGCTTAGGCAGCTGCTAGTGTCAAGGCTGAAGGTTCTCTTCCCACCTTCCCAGAGAACAGCCCTAGTCACACATTGTTAGCTATTTCTATGGGTCTGTCTCCCAGGAGTGCAGACCAGGGATGGGGATGTGTTCAACACTGTGTCCATGGCACACACAAGCAGCACCTGGCACTAGCAGTGCTCAGAACTCACTCACTGACAATGGATGAAGAGTCCAGGCACCATGGGCAGCATGGAAATATCAAAACAGAGAAAACTGATTGGGTTACTGCCCCCTCAGCCCTGTCTCACTTGGAGGAATCTTAAAATGAACATCAGAGAGGCATTCTGACCCTAAGACTTTAAAAAGAAGGAAAGAATGAATGAGAGAGAGACAGAGACAGAGACAGAGAGAGAAGCAAGTGTGTAGAAAAAAAAAGGGACACAAGCTTTGAAGGCACTGGGTCTCATGGGGACCCATTTCCCTCATGTCCAACTTCAAGATCCAGGAATGCCAGCTGGATTTCCTAGACCTCAAGCTCCATTTTGCAAAAGAAAGTGACAGCGTCCCTGGCAGGGCAGGTGCTGGTGTCCCTGGCAGGGCAGGTGCTGGTGTCCATGGAAAGGCAGGTGCTGGTGTCCATGGCAGGGAAGGTGCTGGTGTCCATGGCAGGGAAGGTGCTGGTGTCCCTGGCAGGAAGGGTCAGGACTTATGGAGAAGACTGCAGGACTGTGCATGTGAATTTCTGGGGACACTACCTAGAATGCAGTCTCCAGGCGCAGAACAGGTGAGAGGAAATGCAACCGTGGCAATGAAGAGACACACCAGCAGTAGCCAAGCTGGCATGGGCTGCCGGAGCATGTGGCACAGACAGGGTTAGCTCTTGAGCCAATGGAATGTTCTTCAGCAGAGGCAACAAAGGGTTTTAAATATGACATAAACCTTGCAAGCTTTCCTAAGCTCAGAGAGATGCAACACTAACATTTCCATGGTCTCAGACTGGACCCTGGTGCCCCTCGAGGACTTTCTGTCTCTTTTCTCTAAAATGAAGACAAGGGGCCTGCTATTCTGTCTTGTCAAGAGTTCCTCAGTACTCCACTGAGCACTGCCTGTCACTTTCAAAGAGGCCTCTCCTCAACAGCTCCTCACACCCACTCCTGGTGGACAAGAGTAGCTTGCCTTTGACATCTATGGGCTGGGCATCAGCTATAGAATGGTTTCTATCACCATCTTGCACCTTCTTCTCCCTGGGAGTTCCCTGAGATAAGAGCCCAGGCATTTAGTTCTTCATCAGGTCAAGTCCACTTCCACGACTCCCAATGACCAGGCCAATGCAAGACCAGCTCCAACTCAACACAAATGCAAAATTCTAAGCCAGGCACAGTGGCACACACCTGTAATCCCAACACTGTGGAGGCTAAGGAGGGAGGACAGAAAGTTCAAGGCCAGCCTAGCTACATGCCAAGACTCTATCTCACAGAAAAAAGAATGAAATGAAACAAGAGTGAACTTCCCGATGGCAGCATCCAGTTCTCCACAGGAGAGCTCCATAAGGCAGCAAACCTCATCATCACAGGCTCTTGAATGCAGGCTAAGCCTGCCAACCTTCCTGACCGAAGTCCACACTGTCTCCCATTCTTTCTGCTGCTGCAACTCCATGTTCCAGTCTATCTGCCTGAATATTTTTTGCTTTCTTCTCCATACACAGGCCTGAGCCTGAGTGTGCCCTTCAGAGGGACCTCCCTGAAAATCCTGTGGGAAACTTTCCCAGCACGAAGTTGTGTTCACCCAGAGAGTCTTCTCCCTGCCTGTGATGGAAGCTTCTGTTAAAACAACACAGTGCCCCAACCTCCTAAACGTGGGCAGGATCTTTTCCTATCATTTCTAGCCCAAGGAGAAATGGCAAAGGCACCAGGATGCCTCTGCTTAGACTAGAATTCAAGATGGATTTCCTTCTTTTCTTCCTCTCATAGGCTCTTCTTGTTCCCTGTGTTGGAGGCAACAACAGAGCCAGCTCTGCTGTGAGCTATCCTGTGCCAAGGAACTGAGGCCTAGGGAGGATTGGCATTAGACTCCTCACTGTTAGAGCAATCCACACATATGTTGGTTTGAAAATTCTGCCAGAAGTCAACAATATGACAAGATATTGTCTAAAACCACTATTTTTAAGAGAGATGTCTTAAACAGAACTAGATAACCACTATGACCAAGTTACTTATTTCTACAAAGTTAGAAGCAGGTCTGGTACACACACACACACACACACACACACACACACACACCTGTGCTTGGCAGAGACACTAAGTATTTAACTTGTGAAGGAAAAGAAAAAGCATTGGCAGAGGCAGGGGGCCTTTTCTTCCTATCTCCCTTTAAAATTATAACCACAAAGTCAACTATGGCCAGAAACCACTATGACAATCTCCTCAGGAGGTTCTTCACTTGGGACGTTACATACTAATGAGATGATGTCCTAAGCCAGTCAGTAAGAAGAGCTGACAGTTGATAGGCACAGCGCTCTAGCTTTTGTCTTCCTTTTAGTACTGAGGACAGAAACCAGGGTTTCACATAACTTAGGCAATCACTCTGCCACTGAGCCATACCCTAATCCAGGCCCACCGTACTCTGAACACACCCAGTCATAACTGATCTTCCCTAGCTCAGGCCCACCGCTCTCTGAACACACCCAGTCATAACTGATCTCCCCTAGTCCATGCCCACCACACTCTGGACACACCCAGTCATACCTGACCTCAGAAGCGAAGCCATGTTGGATGTGGTTGTGCATGAATAGGAGAATGGTTGACCCACACTAGCTGTACCAAGGACCCTCACCTAACCCTGTCATGGTTAAAAAAAGGTCGAGCTCTTACTAAATTCATAGGCAAGGAAACTGAGGTCCAAAGAGCTGATGTGACAGAGCAGAACCACACAGCCAGACTGACAGCCAGATCCACCTGTTTCCAAACCCATGAGCTTCCCCACCCAAGCCGGAGATAACTGTTGGGCACACGTCATCAGGGGTCAGGGTGGCTGTGCACATGTCCCTCTCCTGAGGCATCTATTCTGGGGGCAGAACTAGCACATGACTCAGTACTGACAGAGAAATACATGTTCCTTTGCAAATTTAGCCACAGAGACACAATAAAACATGTCTTTAAAGCAATTCATGGAAACGGAATGCTTAACAGTCTGGTTTCATATGTCAAAAAAGGAATGGAGTTGCAGGTAGGGTGGGTAGAGATGGAGAATGGCTTGAAAAGATCTCATCTTACTCCATGCATTGGCACTGAGCTCAGGAGTGAGAAGGATGTGTGGCTCACACTCAACCAAGGTCCTGGAAGGCAGGTGTCATTTCAGGGAGTGCACTAAACCAGATGAACTGGCCATCTTCTTAGCTACAAAGGGAAGGACAAGCATTTCAAAGTTCTAGGTAACAGAAGCCTTCATGGGCCAAATACAGGCCTAGAGCAGATGCTAGTCAACAAGCTGATATGGAAGACATGAGTTTACAATGGAGAAATCACTGGAAGATCTGCCATGTGTCCACTTCTCATCTTCTCCACACACAATACACATATCACATTACACACCACACAAAAACATACACACATCACACTATAAACCACACACACATATACATACATACACCGCATGCACATACCACACACATACATATACCACATGCATACATATACCACACACATACATATACCACACATACACACTATACACACATATACATATACCACACACACCATACACACATATACATACATTACACACATACCACACACATACACACACCACACACACACATATATACCATAATATATCAAACACACATATACAAACACCACACATAAACACACACCACAAACATATGCACCCACACATATATACCACACACAACACACCCCACACACACACTACACACACATATATATATATATACACCATGCATACACCATACACACACCACAAACAATCACATACACCACACACACACACACACCACACATACACACCACACATCACACACACACACACACACACAGCCTCTAACTATCCCACAAACCTCCCTGCAGGGGCCCCCATAGCACTCACCCTTTCTGCTCACAACAAAATCCACTCTAGCTTCTGAAAGGCCTGGGAACTCAGACACTAAGAGATAGATTTAACTATATAAAAACGTCAGCATGGAAAGCAGCCATAGCCAGTCCAGTCCCACAAGGTCCAACACCAGAACAACGGCCCTTGTACTCAAGCTCAGTGCTCGGTGCCCATTATCTTGAACTGACAGCATTTTGTAAGCAAAGCATGATGGACAGAGGAGAGAGGTGCGATGAGAGGCAATGGCGTTGCCTCTGCCTCCCAGTGCAGTGTCAGCGGCTGCCTCTGGCAGGGTGCGTCCCTGTGTCATTCCACAGACTAGGTCCTGGGGTCTTTGAGAACCACACCTACCAGTGAACTTGTATAGCATGGGATATAACATGGAAAATGGAAACAGAAATTTAAAGAGAGAGGGTGACCTTGAACTTTGCCACTTCCATCTTCAGAGTGCAGGCATTACAGGCACACATTACCATGCCTGGTTTGTGTGGTTCTGAGAATAAACCCACTGAGCCACATCCCCAACCCAGAATTCTAAATGCACCTCCAACTTGCCCTGGACCCACAACAGGTAAACCTGTCTAGCACCAATAACAATAAGTTCCCACACACTATCCTGAGAAAAGAACTCTCCTATCAGCAGCCATGCCCAGATCCTAATCTGCATCCACCATCCAATTCCATAGCATCCTTCCAGGATTGGCATGTCAGAGTCCACGAGAGCAGGTCGTTGACTCTTTTCCCTCGGGTACACTGCCAAGGGCTGTGAGCTTTGTGGCTGCTAAACGTCATGAGAGAGGAAGGGCTTGCTCAAGCATGACAGAGATGAGGGGAGAACCTGGGCCTCCACAACCGTTTCTGAGTTTCCAGATCAAGCCTTTTCTAAAGCTGCATCTTTAGGGCCATTCTAGAAAGACTATTCTGGGTTTAAGGCTGAGGACCAATTACTTCTTTAGTTTGCTTCAGACATGTTTTGTTCCCCAGTTATACACAATGGGAAACGTGTCCCTTTAAAAGGTGGGACCTAGTTGAGTCTCAGGTAAATTAGAAGCGTGCTTTTGAAAGAGACAAGTATTTCTCCCGGGCCCCTGGTTCTTAAGAGGACTATTAAGTTAGGCACTGTGATTCAGGGCAGGAAGATTAGAAGTTAGAAGCTAGGCTAGGCCACAAGAGACCCTGTCTCCAAAGTAAACAAGGAAGAGCTGCTATACAAGCCTGAGAGTACCTGACCCAGTCTCTCTGGGTTAGTAGTTACAGAATTACCAACTTACAGTATAATTTACATCAACATCAACTGTGTCCAACAGACACACTGTGTGCTGTGCCTGATATAGCTGATGATTAAAAACTGCTTTCAAAGAACTCCATGCAGACCAGGCTTGGTGGCACACGCCTTTAATCCCAGCACTCAGGAGGCAAAAGAAGGCAGATCTGAGTTCAAGGTCAACTTGGTCTAAAGAGTAAGTTCCAGGACAGCCAAGACTACACAAAGAAATCCTGACTCAAATTAAAAATGAATGAATGAATGAATGAATGAATGAGAACTCCATGCAAGAACATTGGGGTCAGTGTGAATGTGAATGGCCTTTTCAGGAAATTCAACTCTCATTTTGCATCTCAGCTCCACCACCTACCAGGTGGACGACCCTGAACAGGTGGCACAGTTGGTATGCCCTCTGTTACTTGTGAGTTAAAGGGTCTACCACCACCTGCTGCCTGCAGTGCCACCAAGTCCTCAAACAGCCCGCAGCCCCTCTGCCGTCAGAGACGTCCTTCAGCACCAGCCTCGTAGGTTGACATGAAAGCACCCCTGGCTCTCCTCTCTAAGATGGGGGAACAAATAATGCTTGCCATCTCTGGGGAACACACAAAGAGGTGCAAATGTCACCAGTCTAAATTCTAACTCTGGACAAAGACAGCATGTCATTCCAATTACTGTTCCCTGAGGGATTTTAAGGAAGTGGAGTTATGATTACACAAAGGCCCCAGCGGAAACCAGCAGGCTCAGGCAACCTGAACAACCTCATGGATGTGGGGCAGTTGATAGTTTCTGTATCACTGGCTACAAGGGCTTTTTCTTTTCTTTTCTTTTCAATTCCTACCAAGAAGTGCTCCACACTCAGGTTTATTTCCGGCTCAGTGCCCCTATGGGAGGTGGGTAGAGGTTCTGTTCTCAGTACCTTGTCTCTGCCTGTGCCACATTAAGTCAACACAAAAACTTTCTCCCCAAAAGCTGAAGCAGTTTCAGTTCCTGCTAAATACTCTGAGAGGAAGCACTGCCTGTGGGTCTGTGGAGATGGCCTGAGTTGATTGATTTTATTCAGAATGTAAATATTGTGGTTTTCTCTCTCTCTCAATGGCTCTCACACTTTTCCAGATAACAGTTTCTTAAAAACACCCAGTGTCAGCCCATTGTTGCATGCACAGATCCTACAAACTATCATTATGAATGTCTGTCACAGGCAACAGGGGAAAGCAGAGGCAGGCAGTCAAGGACCTGGGTTCACGCCCTGACCCTACCAGTACCAAGCAGGATGGTCTTAACAGGCTGTGATCCTGTGGGGCTTTATCTTCACCGGTGAGCCAGATATATTTGGCCTACTGTAGGACCCAGAACCACGCCCTTGCAGGTCCAAAGCCTTCAAAGATCTGTCACCCAGTCACCTAAGATGACAGCAAAATGATGGCCAGTCCCTCTAGAGACAGTATTTCCCACAGATACTTCAGAAAGCAGTGCCAAGTGTCTGTCTGCCGTGTCCCCTGCTGGGGTCTGTCATTTCTCACAGGGACAGCACTAAGTCAGCAGCCACTGTGCCCCTCATAAGCAACTCCTGTGGAGGTGTCTTAGTTTTGCTCCCTACTGCTGTGATAAACACCCTCACAAAAGGGACTCAAAGGAGAATGTTTAGCTCACAGCCCCAGGTGACAGTCCCTGGATATGTGGAAGTCAAGCTATGAGGAACTTGAAGCAGCTAGTCATAGTCCAGCCAGTCAGAGCAGAGAACAATACATGCTAGGACTCAGCACCACCACCACCTCAGCCCTGCTCACACAGCAAGACCCAACGCACAATTAAGACAAGTCTTCCCACAACAATTAATGTCAAGATAGCGGTCCCTTCCCCAGGTGACTCTAGACCAGGCAGGGCAAGCTGATGGCAAAAACTGTCCATCACAGTAGGCTTCCTTCTAAACAGATGGCATATCCAAGCATTTCTCTAGGAGATCAAATCTGAAACCTCATGGTTGTAAAACAATTAAAGGGGTGGCAATGTGAAGTAAGGGGGCAGCGATGTCTTCAGGACATCAGAAAAAGAAGTGAAGAAGCAGGCCAGGTAGGAGGCAAGATCTCAAGGAAATGGAGTTCAGGAAAAAATGGACCACTGCTGCCGGGCAGTGGTGGCGCACACCTTTAATCCCAGCACTCGGGAGGCAGAGGCAGGCGGATCTTTGTGAGTTTGAGACCAGCCTAGTCTACAAGAGATAGTGCCAGGACAGGCTCCAAAGCTACAGAGAAATCCTGCCTCGAAAAAAACAAAACAAAACAAAACAAAAATGGACCACTGCTATAGGAACAGGCCATGTCTTCAAGAGAATTTATCATCTATGAACTTGGTAGGAAATACAGTGATTATTTGACACTGACAACAAATTCAATACTAAAAACTGCACAAGGCAAACAAAGCAGATCCACAAGCTACCTGGGACTCAGGTTACCACATCCTAAGTGCAAACTAAGAGTAGGGTGAAGTCAGAATTACCCCTTCACCTGTCTGCTTCCTGAGCCTGTCACACAGAAACTGAGTGGCCCCATGTGTACATGTCAAAGCCATGCCCAGGCAAAGCTTGTCAAAGCCATGCCCAGGCTTCGTGTCTCAACATTTCTCCACCAGCAAGCAGCAGCTGCCAGTGGCCTGGCTATGACAGTTCATCTGCCCTGCTCTACGACATCCCATCTAACACATCTCCTGATGGCTGCGCCTGCTAAGCAGGACTTAGCATTGTACTTGTCCTACAAACCCAGACTCTACCCTTGTCTCCTCAGCGCTAAGAGATAAACCATCATTTCTCTTCCCTGTGAGGCTATCCAAAAATTAAACCACCCAGTGTTTTTATATATAAACCCACTAGCCACAGAGGGGAACAAGGAGCCACTTGAAGGGGCATTTATGAAATGACAAAGAAAATACACAAAAGTTGTATGTGTTTGTACGGTTTGGCAGCTGTGCTTATCACTGTCCATTGCATTCCTAAAAACAAAGAGAAAGGACTGTGCAAAAATGCATTCTTTCCTGAATCGCCTCAATCAGGCAGTCTGCACTGGAGGGACTCTGCCATTGAGTACCTCCCCCACCGCAGGATGCAGGCTTGGAAAGGGATGTAGACAACAGGTCCAGAGCAACCTTCATGCTTGCTTGGAAAGGGATGTAGACCTTACCAAGCAGCATGTTCCAAGACAGGACTACAGAAGGCAAAGGGGGAACCCTAGGAAGAAGATGGAAGCAACATGATAGCCCTCTCTATGTGGCCACCAGTCCACTAATACTGAACCCATTAAAAACACTGGTGATCAAATGAGCAAGTGACAGTGAACTTGGAATTTCCATGTTGACGTCTGGCCAGATGTTCTGGATCAAATGATCTGATCTCTCCAAACCTCAATCAGGGGCAACTCTGTCACCATGCTAGAATTGTGCAAGGCGATCCCATGTCGCAAAGCCTGGTCCCAGAGTCTACAGGTGCAGAAGAGGCGTCTCCCTGTTCTTTCCTTCGGGAGAAGTCTGGCCAGCAAGAAAGACTGTTATAAACACATGCTAACCACATGAGCAAAGCTGACCATGGTGCTTTGCAAGATGGTCCATATGGGGAGCAAAGGTGGAGGTAAAACTTGAGGAGCTCAGGTGATAGATGAGAAGAAGGAAGAGTGAGGGGAACCAAGGAAGAAGTGACAGAAGAGTCAATCAGGACACCAAAGACTGCAGAAAAACAAAAGGTGGGAACATGGACAGTCGGGAGCAGGCTGGAAGATGATGGAGATCCTGAGAAAATCTGGGAACCGGAATGCAGGTGAACCTAGCAGGAAGGCCTTGGGATGGAGCTGGTAAGGATCGGGGGTACCTACCAAAGGGCCTTAGACTGTCCCCAAAACTCCCCCACCTCACCCCAGGTCCTCACTCTCTGATTATGGCCTCAAATACCATCAGGAAAGAGAAGAATTTAGAACCATCACTTTAGCAGGGGAAAGAAAGATAGAGTGTAACACATTTTTAGCTATTACCCATAAAACTGTTTTAATGCAAGTTTCCCAACAGGCATAGCTACTAAATAAGTAATTTCAGCTAGATCCAAATGATAATTTACTCAAAATCTGTGGGGCATGACCAAGTTTCATGCTGAGACAAGAAAGATGCACCTGCTGGTCCAGAAGCTGATGATATGCATGCACACATGCATAGGCATGTACACGTGAGAAGACGCACAGCACATTCCCATGGCCCAAATTTTACCTTTTAGTTTTTTTGTCTGAAGTATGATAGCAATACGTGATTAATAATAGCAAGAAAGCAACAAGTGTAACTGATGCCTCACTGTACCTTCTAATAATCCCCCTCCATGAGGGTGGAAGGGAGCTATGTTCTAGAACTTTCCATGGCTACTGAAAGAAAGGCTAGACATACACCTAGTTTTATTATGCAAGCACACAACTGTGATAAAGGTTAATTAATAAATAGACAGAGTCTCTCCAAAAAAATTTTTTTAAATTTTTATTGAAATTGCAGTTTCTACATGACATAAAATCCACAAAGAATCAATAAAGTAAAAAAAATGTTGTTTCTAGAATTTTTCCATGGCAGAAAATAGAAACTAAGGAAAATGAAACCACAGACAAGAAAGAAGCTCCAGGAAGCACAGTAGTAAATGGGCCAGTATGAACGAAGCAAGAGCCGTGTCCTATACCAGGCTTAAGCCCCCAAGGACCTGGGGTGGTGGGGGAAGCAGGCAATACTGCTTCCTATGTGAATGAGATGCTCCCCAACTCATCTGCCAGCTGGACTGCACTCTGCCTGAGACTGAACAAATCCACCGCACAGCACAGTTTAGGTGACTTCCTGGAGGGTGGGTGCATTGCTAGCCTGCAATTTGACTCTTGCAATAAGACTCTTGGGCTGTATGCTGGGCAACACCAACGGTTCTGAGATAGGCTGCCAGGATCTGCTTCCTGCCAGGGAGCCTCCTGCAGCTACCTTTGAAACTCTGTGACTTGGCTGCCAGGTTCTGGAAGATGGTGACCCCAGTACCCACCTGCAACCCTGGCTCACAGATGTGTTGCTCAAGGGCACTTCCAACGCTAGGTAATGGAGAAGGTAAGTTATCAGGTCGGCCACAAGGCCAATCCCTGAGCACAGTGTCAGTTACCAGGTCAGGTCCACAGCACACTACAGAACTATATGCAATAACCAGGGGAACTGAGGCCTCTGCTGTGAGTCAGCAACTTCCTGCACTATCCCTTCCATCACCCATCTCACAGTGAGGCACTAAGGAGCGTGTCTACAATGACACTGTGCCTGGCCTGATACCCCAGCTCCCAACACTCTGCCCAGCACTCACAACTGCAGATGCTCTTCGGACAAGGTGATGATAAACAGCTGTAGATATCTGGATCCCTGTGAAAATCAAGGCCTGTGGGCTATCAGGAGGAGAAGCTTGACGCAGTAGGTAAAAGCGCTTGCTGCACAAACATGAAGACCTAAGCTCTGACATCCAGAACCTGTATAAAGTTGATGGAGCAGCACAAACATCAGTAACCCTGGTGCTGTGGAATGACAGGTGGCAGAGACAGCAGGATCCTCAGAAGCTACCCTAGTATTCACAGATGAAAAACAAAAGAACATCTCCTGCTGGAGGCAAGGACTAACACCAAATGTGGTGCTCTGACCTCTACATATGTGCTGTAGCATGCATTCACACACGTGAATACCCCCACCCCGTGCGCGCGCGCACACACACACACACACACACACACACGACAATGATATTGCTATTCAGGAAAATATTTTAAGTCCAACAACACTGGGCAAGGAGCAAAGGGACGATTCATATGCGTGCAAACACCTCTCCTCACCCTCAGCGACCTAACACATGCTTCTAATGAACCATGAAAACAAAACACAAACAGGACAGATGCAGTCAGCACTCAGCATGTACAAACTGAAAACTACACATGCTCCTGCTTTCTGCACAGGACAGTGTGGAGGGCACAGGCCGCTCTCTACTCATTAACGCCACTGAAAGAGGCAAATGCAAAAGCCATTGGCAGGACCAGGGCCAAGTAAGAGCCCAAATTACCTTGGCCAAGCATCACCACTCAGTTCCAGGGTGCATTAAGCATGTAATATGTGAGGAGCCAGGACAGGGAAACCCAGAAGGGCAGAGTCCTCCATCATGTGCAGCTGAAAACCATGCCCAAAAGCAACTTTGGGGAGGAAAGGGTTTACTGCAGGGAAGTCACTGAGGCAGGAGACTGAGTTGGCTGGCACACCACATCCATAGTCAAGAGCAGAGAGAAATGAACACACCTACCCCGCCTGCCTGGCTGCTCAGGCTCTGCTAGCTTTCTTCACTCCTATAGCTGAGGGGCCAGTCCATGAAAGGGCACTGCCCAATTCAGGTAGATCCTCTACCTCAATTAACAATTGAGACAATCTCCTACGACATGCCCACAGCCAACTAGATCTAAATAATTCCTCATTAAGACATTTCACAGGGGGTTCTATTATGTCAGGTACCAGCACAAAGATTTGGCTGAGAGATGCACAGTACTAGGGTCAGTCTGCCTGGAACCACCCAGCCTCAGGAGCATACCACTGTATCTCTGCCATGGTATGGCTACGGCTTGTCACCCAAGAAAGTATGGCGGCATAGGGAGACCATGTAAAACCTTTAAGAGGTGAGACCTACTTAGAGTCCTTGTGTTACTCGGGGAGCTACCCTCGGGTACAATTAAGGTAGCCCACGCTTCATGAGTCCTGAAGAAATGGCTCCCTGTTCACTGTGTTTCTGCCAGTGTCACCTGAGGTGGTATAGCCAGAGGGATGCTCACCAGAAGCTGCACCAAAACTGTGTACTAAAAAGATTTTTTATTATTTTTAAAGTTAGCCTGACTTAAGTGTTTGATTATATCAAAAGAATAGTTAATAAAAATTCCATGCTAGGCCTTTGAAGGAGTTGCCAAACAGCTGAGAGGGAAGTTTGGAGCTGCTAGTGCCACACAGTGAAGAGCCTGCTGAGAGGAAGCCAGAACATGAAGCTGAAGTCAGAAGAATCAGGAGTAGTGCTAGATCATGCACCATTTTAGCGCTGAGCTAATGTGAGCCAACCAACTCTACCTTTTGCTTCAGTAGTTGTAAGAAGTTTCTGGAAATGTTAGAAAAGCAAGCCAATGGACCGAGACACATTGATGAAAATACAAGGATTAGCAGAGTCATGACAGAAATGGACTTAGACGCAGAGGGCACCCAGGGGATTGGACTTTTTATCCAAAAAAAGGGCTTCAATGAATAGCAAGGTGGTTTGGTGGGTAAGGACACTTGCTGCTAAAGCCTTCAGTCTCTGGAATGCAGAGAACCAATTTCTGCAAGTTGTCTTCTTGTTCTCTGACTTTCATAATTATAACACAGCACATGGCATGTGTGCATGTGCACACACACACAAAGAAAATTTTTAAGAAAAAAAGAAAAATTAAAGACATCAAGTCATAAGATACTGAAGAGGAATGAGCAGGTCCTGAGCCAAACCTAAATCTGTTACCTTGTTTGGTAAAAGAAAGGGCTTTGGAGGTAGAGACGCTTGGTCACCATAATGCTAGTACTCCAAATAGTCAGGGTTGGCAGCAGCTTATAACCCCACATCTGTGAGGCAGGGCAATAAGGACCCATGGGGCTTGTGGCCCAGCTAACCCAATCAAATCAGTGAGAGACTGTATCAAAAAGGTACAGAATGACTGAGAAAGACATTCAACATTGACCTCTGACATCCATATACACCAGGACACACATATGGGCCCATACACACAGAAGGAAGAGGCAGAGAGAGGGAGAGAGGGAGGGACGGAGTTGATTTGGGGTAGTTTGGGTTTTTCTTTAAAAAGGATCTCATTATGTCACCTAGTGACCTTGGAATATAGATCCCCCTGCCTAGGCTTCCTGAATACTGAAGTCACAGGCAAACATGCCACACCTGGATATGGAACACACACACCTGGAATCCTTGGGGACAGTTGAGAACAGATGCCTAAGAAAGAATACACAGCCCTTGACAATAAAATTCTCAGCTTCATTCTACATTCCTGTCCAACTCTTCCCAGGCACGCCTACTCTGACTGCTCCTTCAGACAGAAGAGGGGGAGGGGGAAGTAACAAAAATTAAATTTGAATACAATCCCACTGATATATATGCAAATCTAATCCTTTTGTTCTCAGAAACAAAGAAAAAAAGGCGGATGTCAACTTCAAATAAGATAATAAATAAGAACCAGAAAGTTCTTTCCTGTTGTAGGAAGCTGTTTGTTCGTTCCCAGCCACTCAAGACTCGAAATAATTACACAGAAACTATATTACTTAAATCACTGCTTGGCTAATTACATAAAAATATTGCTAACTAGCTCCTGTATCTTTTGTTAACCCATTTCCGTCAATCTGTGTACTGTCATGTGGCTGTAGAGAGAGAGCCTGGCTATAGTCTGTTAAGCCATTGATCGAAAGCAGCTTCTTTATTCATTAACCAATAAAAGCAACACATATATATATATATATAGAAGGACTTCCCACACCACTTTCCAAATATTTAATTAAGTTTTATCTGCTTCAGCACTTGGGAACAATGGGCCACAGGTTGGGAAGAGCAAGTCTAAACCTTCACACTGGATTCATGGTGTTGTATGAGCTTCGTCGCAACAGCTTGGTGTTACTTAAATGCAGTTTTTTCCTGTTATTATGAATTAGGTTTTCCCTTAACAGTCAGTATCAGAATTAACCTTTAAAGAAGAGCTGCCAGAATGTATTTAACTAATTTTTGTGAAGCAAACCTTTCTAGATAACCTTGTATTGACTTTCCATCATTCCTCTTCAGCAGAGTTGCTCTGTCAAATTAAAACAATTGGTAACATGTGAATGGGCATCTCCTGACATCCTACCACATTGCCTGCTCTTGGGAGTTCCCTAACTGGTTCAATCACATAAGATGGAATGACTAACATCAATGGAGACACCTGGGTTCTCATTCTCTCTCCCACTAGGGCCCTGCAGAACTGGGATAAACTGCCAGCCAGTAGCCATATTTCACACAGAAGCCTAGGAGAGTTCGTGCTTCTCTGCATCTTCACAGGTCAACTGTTTTGGTATTCTATTGTACTATACTTACTGCTAAGGGCCTGAGGCAGGAGAGCAGTCTGTGTCCTGGTTGAACCTTTGTGGCATTGGTTACTAATGCCCTAATTTCCCTAGGTGTTCTTCATACTCTGTTGGCAGTATTGACACTGTAGAAGCAGATATCTAAGTAGCTTGAGAAGCCTCAGTAATTTCCCAGATAAATGGGTTGCTTGGTCAGGAGGATGAGCTGTCAGCTCTGGGCTGCATTCACAACACTGTTTATTACCTGAGGAATTATGAGACGGGAAAAGAGCTCATCCTTTTCAACAAAGTGGGGTGAGAGGGGGAGACTCAGTTAATGAATGGCTGAGATCAGAGTCTGCAGATAGGTTTTGCTCACATACTAAGACTTAAAGAAAGAAAACAAAAACAAGATGCAAATACCTAAATACCAATAGTGTTTTATGGTGAGTCAGCCAAGCCAAGCCAGGACCACTCTCTGTGGATGCTCTTGTCTCACTCTCCATGCCCCTGTGGCCTCTGTCCCTCACCTCACCTCATGCCACTATGCTGCACCCAGTGCCATACACCATTGTGACCCTGCCTTACAACACCCAAGGGACTATGGTGACAGGCTACTTGATTTCCCAAGATTCAAAGAATGCTGCTCTCAGAATAAATGAATGAAATCCCAAAGCCCGTGCTATATAGTCCTCAGGAAAGTAGAGAATAGTGGTAGTGTGATATAAAGATGGCCCTACTTGGTCTCTGCAGATCAATCTTTTCTCAGAAGCCACTGAAAAGTAGAGGGAGTCTCCTAGACTCTCCTGTTAGTTTGCTCAACAATCGGTATATATTCAACTAAAAATACATACAGGTAAGTCTGAGAAACCCAAACCAAGATTAGTGGCACATTTGTCAACTGTGTGTGACACATAAAGAAACTTGAAAACACTACTCCTTGCTGTCAACACCCCCAGGAGGGAGGGCATTTCACATACAAAGACTACAGCTCATTAAGACTACACTCAAAACCAAGTCCATCTGGCTTCACGCCTGAGCTGCTCCAGCATTTCTCCACACACAGCTCAGAGCCCAGGCATCTTCTGTGGTGACAGGACACCACAGTAATCAAGTAAGTCCCAAAGAGAGTTCTGTCCTTTCTAAGCATTCTTGCTGTTTCTCGGTCTTATATGCACCTGTCATTGCCCTCCAGTGTCTGCCTTTGAGTCTTAATTAGCCTCCCCTTTCTTCTCCTTCCAACCAGATCTGGCTAGAAAGGTACAATTGATCAGCATGTGTCATACTTGGAAGTTATGGTTCAAAAACAGCAAAGGACATGGGCTTTCTTTGTAATATAAATATATAATATATAATATAAATATATAATATGAATATATAATATAAATATTTTAGGTAAAAAATGAAAGACAATTAAATAAAATATAAAATTGGTAGTAGTAGTAGTAGAAAATATATAGTTCTAATCATGGCCGTAGGTCTAGGATGCGTCAACATAAGGCAGAAACCGAAGGGGTGACTCACAATGGTCTGCACAGCAGCATGTAGGACACCCAAGGACACATAAGCCTGCCACCTTCACTGCTGGACTCCCCTGCACTGTGCACAAAAGATCTGGAGTAAGCACAGTCCTCCAGTGGCCCCTCCAGGGCCCCTGTCTCCCCTGTGATGACCCTCAATATCCATGGATCTGACACAGTGGACTTCCTGCCCTGCTCCAGTGCCTTGGCCAGGCTAATAGGAAAAGCTCCCCCTGCCAATAGGCTTATATAGGCTCCTTCCAGGGCCTCTGCTGAGACCAGAACACTTACACCCTCCAAATATGGAGATGCCTAGGTCTGCTGGAGCTGTTTTTCTGGCTTATAAAGGACTCAAGCTGGGAACAAAGTCCACAGAAAGAAAATAGAGCTGAAGACACACAGAAACTTCCCGAGGCCTTGGCATACTTGTAAGTTTCCTCAGAAACCCCTGCACTGCCACACTTCTGGAAGCCACAAGAGTTGTTTTGTTGCACAGATTCCAAGGCCACTTGTTGGGTCAAAATTATCTCAGGGCCTGTACCTTAAAGACTACAGGACAGAAAAAAGCCTGTCTAGAGTACTTCGAGGCCTGCAGGGCAGAGAAGACCCTGGCTTGAGTTTGAGTGGTGATGAGACAGCAGAAATTAGGCAGACGCCCCTCCAGCCAGAGGGGAGGTTTGGCTGTCTCTCATTGGATAGAGGTACCCCCACATCACACCATGTCACTTAAGCTATATAAAATGATGCTCACAGTAATAAACTGAGTTCCTGCTTGACTCAACTCCCTGTAGCATCTGATTGTCCTGCATGGTGGGGCTGTGGACCAGGCATCCTGAGTCGTGGGGCTGTGGAATGAGCAGATAGCGCACTCACCTTTCCCTGGGGAATAAGGAGGCCTAGCAATGACCAGGGGAAGACAGAGGTTCAAGAAGCCTGGCAATTGGAGGCTTAAAGAAGCTAGCAGCCACTAATCTGAACCATGGCTGTGACATCCCTGGCTCCCTCTCCTTCTACCCCACGCATGACAGTAAATCATGCCTAAGTTCCTTTGGAGTTGGTGGCAGTGGACATCTGTCTCCTGACAGCTGTATCTATGGCTCGGCATTTATGGCTTGAGTCCAAGTATTTCTGCCCCCTGGGACCCATTTAAATGCTGCTCCCATCTGCTTTTTGGAGCTCCCCTGCTCACCTCCCAAAGGAATTCACCACTGCTTCCAGCTTTCTCCAAGACTCAACAATGGTCCCCAGAAGACCATGCACATTCTGGCAGAATCCATATGTGCTTTGCAGACATGCATGCCCTCCAGCCAGGTCTGTTCTAGGCATGGCATGATTCCAAGAGGTAGCAGGTGTCAAGTCCCAACAACCTGTGTGACTTCCTGGCTTGTTCTCTCCAGCCTGCTCAGTCTAGGTTTAGGAGCTCCCTCCTTTGCTATGCAGAGGAAAAACTGGTGGAGTGACCCTGGTACTGAGACCAGGGGTCAAGGGTGGTGGGGGAAAGGATAGATGCTATCTTCAGCCACAGGGCTGGAAAGCATGCTGATGTCTTAAACCCAGGCCATGGTGTGGTGGGTGATAACAGGGGCCATCCTGAAGTCACTGTGAAACTGAGCCTAGCAGATGAAGTATGGGTGATCTTACACTGCTGCAAGCACTGGGCCTCCTGAAGGAGGGCAGTGGAGGAGGTTGAGAATTCTGACCTCGGGGCCGCTCCTTTCCCGACTCCTTGTTCCTGGCTTGGAAGAGGCATGGATACAGGAGAGTACAAGAGCCCTGCTATTCCTGCTCTCCTGGTAAAGCCGAAGCTGCCACAGGCCTCTGTGTGCACCTGTTGTAGCTAATGTGTGCAGGTTTGCCAAAAATTCCAACTACCTTTTTATTTAAAGAAATAAGACAGAGCTCTGGTTAGATCAAGAAACTGAGAGTTTGGAAAGAATCATCCTTGTTACGGTGTAGTCGTCAGTCGGGTTTTCTAGGCGGATCCTTGGAAAGGGGCCTTATGAAGGATTAAGTGCCTGACATAGAGTACTTGCTTCAGAGCATTCTAGAAGGGAAGCATGAGGATTTCATGATTCACACAGTCAGATAAACCCTGATTTGCAGTAGGGTTATATTCCTCTACCCCATCAGATGTTGAAAATATTGAAGTTGAAAGTGTTACTGTATCTCCACCTCTGAGAACAGTGCCTCCTGTAGGAACCACCCCACAGTGTCTGCCAACTCAGATCACCTCACTCCTAACTGCCCATCTTCCCATCAGCATATGGCTTCCTTAGGAGCAGGGCCCAGTAATTTACCCTCTACAGAACAACTCACTGCACTCTAAACCTCAATAGCTTTTCTAGCCCAAAGTTCTAAAGTCTTCTCATAATCTTCCCCAAAATAACATGGTCAGGTCTGTCACAGCAGTATGCCCACTATCCTGGTACCCAAATCTGTATAATCTCAATAGATAGATAGATAGATAGATAGATAGATAGATAGATAGATAGATAGATAGATAGGCAGGCAGGCAGGCAGGCAGGCAGGCAGGCAGGCAGGCAGGCAGGCAGACAGACAGACAGACAGACAGACAGACAGACAGATGATAGAGACAATAGACAGACAGGCACAGACAGACAGACAGACAGACAGACAGACAGACAGACAGACAGAGATAGACAATAGACAGATAGAAGGGAGATTTATTACAGACTGTGGTCCATTTGGTCTAACAATGACTGCCTACCAGGAGAAGAACCAAGAATCCAGTAGTTGTTCAGTTCATGCAGCTGGATGTCTCAGTTGGTCTTCAGTGAACACAAGAATTCAGAAGAAGTAGGTTCTAATATTTTGGAACAAACTCACAAAGCATCTATCATCTCCATCTTTTGAGTGTAGATAACAGATCCAGAGAACCATTTTCCCCTAATGTGGAAGTTATCAGGCCCACACATTTTTAAACAACAGGACCATTTGTAAAGCCATTGTCTAAGTCTCCAAACCAGGCAGAATCACTGATCCTCAATAAAGGCAGATCTTTTTTTGTTTGTTTGTTTGTTTTTTTTTTTTTGTTTTTCGAGACAGGGTTTCTCTGTGGCTTTGGAGCCTGTCCTGGAACTAGCTCTTGTAGACCAGGCTGGTCTCGAACTCACAGAGATCCGCCTGCCTCTGCCTCCCGAGTGCTGGGATTAAAGGCGTGCGCCACCACCGCCCGGCAAGGCAGATCTTGAAGAAGACATGAAACACAAATCAGGACCCCACTAGGATCTCCTACCATGCATGACTTACCTACCCTGGGAAGTGGGTCTTAGTTCCTGGCCAAAACTGCCTCCACAGACATTTAATCTGCATCTGCATTTATGCCAAAAGTTCTTCTTGTGGATGGGACTGTTTTGTCACCCATAGCTCAGACAAAAGGGAAAACCTTAGCCTTCAACTGCTAGTTTTTCTCATCAAGCTCCACTAGGCATCTATTCTATACCAGTCCTGGATACGCATCAGAAGCTGAGATGAATGAGGATCTGGTTGATTTTATGGTAGATGCTATGACAGAATGAGAATCTATACGGCTGAGAAGGGGAGCATTCATATATTGATATATTCACAAATACTGAGCAAGTACACTAGAGACTGTTAAAAACCATCTCACGCCCCCCCCCCATATTCCTTTAGTAATAAAAACCTGGTAAGTCGGGGCTGAACATAGGCCTACTAATTAAAGACATTTCCCAGATTCCCTTGCAGCACTGGTGGCCTCACATGTTAAGACAATGGCGTGGAAAAGGCAGCTATATAGAAAACATTTAGGTCAGATACTCTTTTTAAAATATTTTTTCTTAATTTTTATTTTATGTATATAGGTGTTTTGCCATGGTTGTGGGGTTCCCTGGAACTGTAATTATAGACAGTTGTAGGCGCCATGTGGGTGCTGGAATTGAACCCAGGTCCTCTGGAAGAGTAGTTCAATGCTCTTAACCACTGAGCCATCTCTCCAGCTCCTCCCATTTACTAAATCTTTTTTTAAAGATTGTTATTTATTTGTTATATATACAGTGTTCTGCCTGCAGGTATGCCTGCACAGCAAAAGAGGGCACCAGATCTCATTACAGATGGTTGTGAGCCACCATGAGGTTGATGGAAATTGAACTTAGGATCTCTGGAAGAGCAACTAGTGCTCTTAACCTTTGAGCCATCTATCCAGCCCAGATACCTTTCTGACGGACCTGCAGAACAATGAAATAGAAAGAAGCCAAGTGCGGGGTCTATTAGTAACCTCATGAAGAAGAGTCATCCAACCTCTTGCCGATACCTCTGAAAGCAATTGCTCTTATCTTGTGTTTACCTCAATGATAAGTTGTGTTAAGCTCAAAAACACACTCACTGAAATGAGTCCAACTTTTGACTGGTTCTTATTGTAGGTACCAGAGACACAGAAGTGATAATCAGTCTCTCCCTCCACAAATCTCATATTCTAAATAAAGACAGACAACATCCAAGCATACAAGAAATTTAGGAACTCTGAAGGAAATAAACCTTGTGTAAACTCAGAGACAAATTTATATGAGTTTGTGTGGTCTACAACACATTCTCAAGTTGCCCAGAGTCCATACCTAAAAGGCTAGGAATTCAGTGACCTTAGGGAAAATGCCCAGGCTCCCTGAACTGCAAGCCAACAAGCCTAAGATAGGTCAGGATGAAAGGTAACAAGGGTGCTGCCATCTAAAGAGCAAAGAGAAGGAAACAAGAAGGGAATCAGGGCTGAGGAGACAGCTCAATGGGCACAGTGCTTGTGAAAAAAACACAAGGTCCAGCTTTTTGTTCCCCAGAACCCAGGATTGGGAGTACACAGACAGGTGGATCTTGAACACACTTGTCAGTCAGTGCAGCTGAACAGTGTTACAGGTTTAATGGGGGTCTCTGTCTCAAAAAAAAAATGAGGTTGAGAGTGACAGAAAGATACCTAACATTGATTTCTGATCTCCACACACACATACTCAGCAGAATGCTTGCATGTGCACACACGTGCACGCACTCACATACGCACACACACTAAGGCATAGAATGGGAAGATATGTTTCAAACAAGAGAGGATGTATAAGTAAAGACAAAGGGTTTCCTCTAGCCGTCTACCTCTGGCCCCCTTGGGAATGGAATCTGATGAGAGCGGTCTTGATACCTCCTCACAACTAAAGGACTGAAAAGGTTCCCACTCAGATCATTCAGAAAAACAGAAAGGACTCCCCAGTGATCCAGTAGGTTTCAAATAAAAGGCTTGATTTTTTCCAGTATAGCCTGCCTCACAGTCTTGAATGGCAAGCCTTCACATCTATCCTTCTTTCCCAAGGATGCCCTACTTGACTCAAATTACAAATTATATCTGGATTATGGTCCCCCCAGGGAAGTCTCATCTCCTCTTTGACTGCCCTGTCTTCCACAGGAGCTAGTTAGGAAAGAACACACCTCCCTGAGGAGCATGCACGGCTCACTCACAGTCATTCCCACTGAACTGATGTCTGAGTGGGTCTCTCCTATAGTAGAGCAGTGCTCCTGAACCAGGACATTGCAGCCTCACATGCCTTTCAAAGACAGCACATACAGACCTCACATATTTAAAATGGCCTATTCAGATGAGTCTGTGCTTTTGAAACTACCAACACAATCAAGATAGTGAAGACATCCATCAGTCCCAAAGATTCTTCAAAGACCCCTTGGCAATTTCATCCTCCCATGATGCATCCCAGGCAACCAGTGATGCATTTCCTGTCGGTACAGAGTAGTTTGCAATTTCTAGAATTTTCTATCATTGGAACCACACAGCACATACTAGATTGGGCCAGACTCATCAGTAGAATAACTACTTGGCAATCCATCATTACTGACAAGTGGTATACCATATAGACAAATCATGGTTCACATATTTACTCCATGGACTATTTAGGTCTTTCTAGTTTGAAGCTAATACAAATAAAGCTAGCAGTTTTCCAGGGTCAACTGTGATGCTGACACTGAGAGTCAAGGCAGGTTAGTACAGAGACTCTGTCTCACCCCAAACCCTGAACAAATGAAGCTGCTCTGACCACTGGCACATGAGTCTTTGTATGGATGTGAGTTAGGCATGGAATGTTAACCTGCCTCTGAAGGTGGGATTGAGTCATCGGTCTGCTATATCGCTTCCTCTGGCTCAAGGACTGAGATTTCTGTTTAGCAGTCTCTCCAGGGGCTGTGAAGATGACTCATACACAGACGCAGGGGCCTCTGTGACCACCATGGTCAGCAGAGCATCCATCCACAAGAGGTAAAAAGGAAGTTAGGTACAACAGGACTCATTAGCCAGTGCCGGTTCAAACTTCAAGACTCTGACTCCAAGCAGTTTATTTTAGTAATATTTAAGCACAGCACAATGCCATGAAAAAAAATTCCTAATGATAATTAACTCAATATCATGTGCACAATAAAGCTCGACATGATTACATAGAAAATCTTTGTAACATACATGTGATATGTTCCATAAAGATAGGTTTTATTGATTGACTGAGAAAACCAAGCTCGTGATAAGGGCCTAGGGAAGAATCTGATGTGGTCTCAGCCACACAAATAGTGCAAACAACACCAGTCTGTTAACCACCTCCTCTCCCAGCCTTCTGGGAGGAAAACAGGTTATACATCTCTCCCTTTGAAGAGAGAGTCTGTGTGTTTAATATTCCTGGTTCCTTTAGTGCTTATTTGTGAACAAAAGGACCTATAGCCTTCTACACATACACACATGCACACATGCATGCATGCACATCTGTCCAAATGTAGTACACGCATGACGTCTGCTATGAGATTACGTTAGGGGCATAAGGAAGCCACTGCCACATTTACACCTATCTCTACTCCCTTCCCTGCTTGGTTCTTGCCCTACTATGTTTAACTCCAGAAAAGGAAAGCAACTATAACTTGGCACGGAGCAGGGAATTTGGTTGACAGCTGAAGGACAGGCACAGGATTTCAGGCTAGTGACACACCAACTAACAGGAACTCTACGCTAATGCAGTCTCTATCTCTGCTAATGGCACTAAGGGAAACCTTTCTGTCACCTCTCTCTTTGAATCAAGGTCCCTTAACTGTCCTCATGGGTTAGCAGTGTGCATATCTGGCCCACAAGTCTAGCTGGTCATGACCTGAGTTTCACTGGCTCACTCTCGTTTCTACATGAAACAGACTTAATGGTCTTCTAATGGATTTTGACACAATGGGCAGCTTACATAATCTCACAAGTATTTGACTTCCTGACATCCTTTGCTTTTGCTCAGCAGATAAATAAATCTTTATATGTTGTCAGGACTATCCAGCTGGGAAACTGATGGACTCGCCTTCCATTTGCACTCATCCAGAAACACCGCTCTGCATGCTGCAACAGCATGTCCGCATGCTGCAACAGCATGCAACAGAGGCACTCCATCTCCACATCTGATGTGCTTTTCTGACTACTGGTTATGCCAAGCACCCACGGCAGTGACCAGCACATAGTAAGCATTCACTAAGCACCTCTGGAGTAGGGCAAAACACGAAGCAGCTCTGACAGCATCATCTACCCAGTAGGACTGCTCTGAAAATTAAAATAAGTTTCTGCAAGGGACCAGTGAATGCTGGGCTATGTTACTTACCCTGCAGGAGCTATTCGGGGGATCACACACAACCCTCATCCTAGAATGAACCCAGGAATGACCTGTGTGCCCCTAAAAGGAAGTGACTAAAACCGTGACCAACCACAGTAACACAGAGTAGTAGCTGCAAGTCACGGAACCATCTTGAGCAGGCTTGAAAGCAGGTACGCTGGTGGAAACAGAGGAACAACAGACTCTCCTGTAGGGTGTGACCATGGCAAGGTAGTTGGCTGAGGTGAGTGGCTGTAAAACCAAATGAACAACACTCAGAGTGGAGGTAGTGTTGGTTCAGGGGTTCCAAGGTCAAGGCCATGGGGGAATGAGGACAAGAGAGCCTCCGAGTGGCAGCACTTTGCTGGCTGGTAGAAAACAGTGTTACCACTTCAATGACCAGCACATCCATGTCAGCACATACCAACTACACCCATGCTTTGACACAGGCCTCTGGGAGGAGAGCACTGTTCAGAATGACCTTGAGACAACTGCAGAATTGTCCAGGCTTCCAAGATGCAAGACTACTCGGGACCCTGCATGTCCCCCATACATTCTACCACAGGCAAATTTCTCACCCCTTCTTGATCTAGATGCCTACACAGCAACTGTTTACACCTACAAGTTCCCTGACTCTGTACCAGACATGGCATAAAGGGCAAAGTCTTTACTTTGACCAGGCCTTGTGAGGCAGGGTACTCATGTCAATTCCCCACTCGGCAAACATAAAACAGGTGTAGTAGGAATCCGACTGGCCTTGAACCTGCCATGATGTCAGGAACTGCATCCATGTGTTATATGGAGGACCCTGTCTGTCCTATCCATTACTGCCGTGCATGCCAGGCTCTCACCCTTCAGGTGCATGGGATAGTCCCTCATCTTCATGATAACACTCAGTTGACATCACCCCTTATGGGGTATGCAGCTGTCACTGAAGAGGAAAAGTTAGACCTGGCATTTTCCTTATGAAAGGAAAGGTGCCTTTCCTTATGGAAGCCCTCCTGCGTACAGAGGTATCCCCTGAAGAGCCTGTTGGTAAGCTGATCCAAGAGAAGCACGCTGAGGCTGAGGAGAGAAGAAAGGCCTGACTGGGAACTCTCAGCTACAGCCGGAGCCAAGAATCCAGACTGGATCTTACCTAGTATCATGCTGTGTTCTAACACTGCTCTGTTGCCCTCTGCAAGGGACCCCAGAACTCCTCCTGGGTCTCCGTGACTCGCTTACCCCAAAGTTTTGATGAGCACAGAGCCAATCACTGTTCTATTATGGCTGACACCTGCAGTGAATCCAGGGGACAGCTCACCCATCAAGTCTGCCCTTCCTTATTTGAAGATAGTAACTCTGGGGAAGAATCTGTAAAGTGATGGAAAAACTATGTGGAACACTTGCCTTTGTCCCGGGGGTCATGCCTTCCAGTGGCCCAAGACAGCCAGCATCCTTATCCTAAGATGCTACCTTTAATTTCTCCTGGAAGCAATGCAGAGGTGGAGGGTGTGAAGCACGCTCTCAGAGATACTGCCACACTCAACCTCAGTCCTAAGAGAACAGGGATTTCAAAGGCTGTGTAATACTCTTGTTCTTCAGTCCAAGATTCTGCTAATCCAGCAAACTGTAAATATACATTCAAAAGTTTGTTTCAAATTTCAGGTTACGGTTGCCACTACTCTACCTAAAAGGACAAGGGGTTATACCAAATTAAGTGGGAGCACTGTCCTTGCCTATTTGAAAACTAGAAACAATAATGAAGAAACTGTCACTGTCCCTACCCTGGCAAAGGTTCTCAGAGAACAAATGAGTCCCGTGCCAAAAGCAAGTCAAACAAATGAGGCGCTTGCTTTGGGTGTAACAGTGAAGGGAGTGACCCAAAGCCCAGAAGGAAGAATTAGAATATTTCTTAAAGTAGTTTGAAAAAATAAAAATGAATGTCAAAGAATTATGATAAAAAATGCAAAGTTTCAAATAGAGAACTGTGACGATAAGTTTTGGTTGCCAGTGTGTTGGAGAATGGCAAGGTATACCTCTTCATGTTTGTGGGAGGGACCCACCTGAATTCAGGGTCACTGCCCAACAGTCTGCAGAAAGAGGACTACATGCGGGGGTTGTCTTTCTGCTTCCTGGCTCTGTTCCAGCATGCCCTGCCCGCACCATGCTTTGGGGAGACCATGAATGCAGCAGACTAACTCGTTTCTCTCCTGTACTGGCCACAGCAACCGCACGCCTGACTAAAGAGGGCTCTACTTTACTGAGTCCCTTCTGCCTTGGGCTGGGGTAGAGTGCTCAGCTCCACACCACTGTTCTTCCTCAAACTGCAAAATGCATTCAGAAACGCAAAGTGACTTCCAAATGTGGCAGGGTCGCTCCTAAATACACACAGCTGCCAGGACTGAGGCCTTTGGTGCTGTGCTGCTAGGTCCCTGGTTACCTAAGAAGGGCTCAGAGGAACAGCTTGACCCACTCCATTCCCATCACACAGGTCCAGCCCCATCTTGTCACCTGTCATCTTTGTTTAGACTTGTCAGGTGATTCTCTGACATCCACACAAAGAAGCAAATGGGGAGCTGGGGAGATGGCTCAGCCATTAAGAGCACTTGCTCTTGCAGAGGGCCTAGGATCAATTCCCAGCACCAATATGACAGCTCACAGGCAGTCCCAGGAGACCTTCTTCTGACCTCTGAGGGCACCAGGCACTTGTGAGGTGCACATGCATATGCACACAAAATACAATAAATGAACCAGAAGCGGCAGCTAATAAGCAGCCAGCAAACTAAATGTAGCAAATAAACAAATTATTTGGGTTGCAAGACTATTATTATCTGAATTAAAATCATTTTGCTAACAATTTAAAACTCAAGTTTAAAATAAAAACCATGGCTTCTTAACAAAGGAAGGTTTTTAGGGTAGCACACACATGCCTCACACAACAGAAACCAGCCCCTGGCCCTGCCATGAGAGCCATCAAGATGCTGGAGTATAGTGAACACAAGCAGCCACAGTGACAGACCCCAGTAGGTTTCTATCCAGTAGGGACACATGATGGCAAAGCAAATGAAATTCCCCTATTTTAGAACACAGCCAAGGTAAGTGAGACAAGGGAGGAATGGGGCAACGCTGAAGATACACTGTATGGAACACGGGGAGTAGGAATAGTGTCTAAAGAGTCAGGTATCAAAGCCAAGGCTCTTAAGTTCGAAGGCAGGGAGTGCTGGGTGGCCAATGAGCTCCTGTCTGTCCATGCCCTGCTTCAGTGCTGGGTACACAGACACGTACTGTCAGCCCAGCTCTGACACAGATGTTGGGGAACAAACCCAAATCCTCATGCTTGTGAAGACAGTACTCATCCACTGAAACATCCCTCAGAACCCACTCCATCTTCTGCAGCATCCACTTACTGGCTTTTTCATTCCTTTGCTTCCTCATCTATAAAACTGGCAAACGATATTTACTCTGAAAGGGCTGGCATGAGGACTAAATGAGAGAGGAGTACATAAAAGTACTCAGCACAGAAATATTCTAGAAATACTGAGACCAGCACCAATACCTCCACCACACCCTTCTGCATCAGCCATGCCATCATGGCCTGCATTACCCCATCACTATGATCTTCATCATTTCCTTCTCCATCCCCTCCATCCCCTCCTCCACCTCCTACCACCATCTCTTTCATCACCTCCTCCTCTATCACCTCCCCTGCATTACTCTCTCACTATCGCTCCCAAACAATTCCCCTTCCTCCTACTTCATGTCCCGTCACTATCCACCACCCTCCATCACTTTCACACCTAACTCAATCACTGTGTCACCTTCTAAACCCCATCACTGCTATCTCCTCTCTATCACCTCCTCCTCCATTATCTCCTTATTCCATCCCTTCTTCCTCCATCAGTTCTACCATCATTGCCTCCTACACAACACCATAAGCATAAATTATACCCTTAGCTGAGGCTGCTCTAGATCGTGGCTCTTTCCTTGCCCCAGCCACCCACACTCTCCTTCCCAATGGAGACACTGTTTCCTGGCATACTGTCTTCTCGCTTCCTTTAGGCTACTGAAGCATTTGCCACTTTTTAAAAGCATATTCTTATACGTCTCTACTTCACAGTACACTAAAAGGCAGCACCTTTTCTTCCCATCACTCTGCACAGGTGGGCACTGAGGGGTTAGTGTTTAGAGAACAGAACTCTTTACACTGCAATCCATCTGCTTTCCATTTTTGACACTCACCAGATATGACATCATATATGAAGCACTTCTGTGGGGCTTGGAAGACCTACATACGCACTGCATGCGTAAGCTGCAAATCTAGTTTCCACAGATTTCAAATAATCAGAAAGCTGATAGAACCAGATTTTTTTATAGTGTGACACTAAGATAAGTGATGTTCATAATTATGGCCCTGAGGCATGGCAAGCTCCTTAACTGCCTTCTAAATTATCGAAGATCAAATTATGTTCAGTTGCATTTTAGCACTAAGTGTATTTTAATTATATTCTCATTCTTGGCACATTAGTAACTCACATGGCTGAAATAGATGATCTAGGCAGCTTTGTGAATAAAACATTCTGGATAGACTGAGATCTTTTGAATGTTCTCACAAACCACACTCTACAGACACTGTAGGTGAATGAATACAGTCGTGTATCAACAAGTGAACCACAAGAATATTGCTATGCTATAGCATAGAATATAAGAGTCAGGAAACAGATGAAGGTCGTGTATCAACAACTAAACCACAGGAATATTGCTAGGCTACAGCATAGAATACGAGAGTCAGGAAACAGATGAAGGTCGTGTATCAACAACTGAACCACAGGAATATTGTTATGCTATAGCATAGACTGCGAGAGACAGGAAACAATGAAGGTGACAAAGTTTGCACACCCGCTGAACAAGGGCCAGTAATTGTGGTGAGCTTCCTAGAAGCCAGGCAGAAACGGTAATGTGAGGAGTGCTCTAATGCGCAGACACTCGAAAGACACACCTCACGAGAACCAACCACATCGGTTAAATTAATCACATTACACCCAATATAAGTAATCAACAACAGCCTTACAAACAGTCCAAGAGCAAACAGTGATGGCTTGGGTGGCAGAGACAGAAAGATGGCAAGTCTGAGGCCAGCCTGGGCTAAACAGCAAGACTCTGATTTTAAGGGGGGGGGGGGGGGCTTTGAGTTTTGTTTGTGGCTCCATGATGGAGCTCTTGCCTATTTGTCCAATATGTGCAACACCCTGGTTTGATCCCAAGCATGAGGGGCGGGGGCGGGGGAAAGGAATGAGAAGGAACAGGGAAAAGACAGAAAAACATTTTTAGAATAGTATATGTATGTACATCAGTGTGTGAACATGTACACGCTATGTATAAATGTGGTTGTATATACATGTGCACACCAGAGTGCATGTTGGTATGTACAGATGTGCACACTATGTATAAGTTATGTTAGTGTGAATAGCTGTACATAATATGTGTATATGTAGGTGTGTATAGATGTACACTGTATAGCTGTACTACTTTATGTACATGAATGCATGTATATATTCACACATTCTATATATGTGTGTGTGCGCAAATAAGGGTGTATATATTTCCTTATACTTGTATCCCTAGCCCCTAACACTTCTACAAGGCTGGAGTTTCAGATTTCTGATGACACTGAAAGAGGGTGGACAGACTGGGGGAGGGAGACAATGGGGACAGTAGGTAGTTAAGGACAATAAACATCAATCTACACGCCTCAGCCATGGCTTGGCTCCCAGGAAGCTGCTGCTGTGTAGGAATAGGAACCTGGTGTTCATTTGCAAAGCACTACTGATGTATCAAAGAGAAGTTAGGCCAGCAGGGACTCCATGCACCTTGTCTCAGCTATGGGCAAAGGCAGGGAGAAATGAATGCAAACCCTCTCTACTCTTAGACAATCCAGAGACCAGTCCCAGAGCCAAGGAATGTTGCCAATCACAGTGGGCTGGGTCTTCCCCCACAGACACACCCACAGGCCATGCAGATCTGGACAGTCTCTCCTGGTGCCTGTCCTCTGTGTTTCAGGGTGCCAGCTGATAGCTAACACTAGCCACACAGTTCTGGCGCTCACCAGAACCGTTCAGAAGCTGTCCTCTGTGTTTCAGGGTGCCAGCTGACAGCGAACACTAACCACACAGGTCTGGCGCTCACCGGAACCGTTCAGAAGCTGTCCTCTGACCTTCACACACGTGCTGTGGCATATGTGCACCCATACTCACACATTATACATACACACAACAAAAATAAAAATAATTTTAAAGGCATTATCTAACAGAACGTTTCCAAGCAGACAGAGCACAGGTGCTATGATCTGAAAGTCCATAGGTCCCCAAAAGTCATACTGAAGTTCTAGCCCCTGAGCTGGCAGGAAGGAGGAAGGGGTTGACTATAAGGCGAGTGGGGCTCCAGGAAGTGATTAGATCACAAAGATGGAGCCCTTATAAATGGGATTTTACTTAACAAATGGCTCTCAAAAGAGCCCTCTTGCCCCTACCCTCTGAGACCATGCAAGAAGGGCCCCCTGTGATCCAGAAATGGGCTGTCACAAGATACCGAATCTGTTCAAGCATGATCTTCCTGACCCCTGAAGCTCTGATAAATGAGTTTCTGCTGTTTCTATGCCAAACACTTTATGATTTTGATAAAACTGCTCAAACAAAGCCAGAAGATGACACAGCAATAACAATAAGCAGGAAGCCACTGTCTCTCTCTCCCTCTCCCTCCCTCCTTATCCCATTCCCTCCTCCTACCCCCTTGCCCCCCTCTCTATTCTCTTCTACTGCTCCCATCCCCACAGCATGGTATTCAACTCTCCTTCCCCTCTCCTTCCCCCTTTTATGTTCCCCTTCCTCAAAAAAAAAAAAAAAACCTCACATGAGCCCTGTTGCATAGCATCTTTCTCTCATGTGCTGTTTTTTAGATTACAACACTTAGAACCATCATATTCTAAGCAAACTGTCTTTTTTGTCTCCAATACAACCTCTACTGAAAATCCTTTGTGCAGGGTAGAGAGGAGGACAAAGAGCAGCACTAGTCAGACAAGGAAGAAATGATAGCACTGGCTGTCAAACAAACGCATGATGTATGTAAGTGTCGACTCTGAGAACGATGGAAATCTGCCAACGGGTTGATCCATTTGACTCTACTTCCAGAAAGGCATAAGCATATTGGCATTGTGCTGCTCACAGTGACTGGGCATCCTCTGAGCTTAGGACTCCACGGCTGAGGCTTCAGTGCTTTCAGCCTTCCAGCTGTCTAGTAGATGATAGGCAATAAGGACATAAAGCAGGTGATTGGCGAACACAAAAGTGCAATGATGTGGTGGATCATCCAGATGGAATTCGATGTCTAATCAAGATGGATATCGGGGAAAGACTTCCTAAAGGGTCACATTTAAGCTGAGGCCTGGAGGGGAATGAGAGAGAGAGAGAGAGAGAGAGAGAGAGAGAGAGAGAGAGAGAGAGAGAGAGAGAGAGAGAGAGAGAGATAGACTGCCCAGGGTCTGCTGATGGACGAAAGAATAGGGATTAGACTGACCCCCGGTAGGCAGACAGACAGAGGGACCATGGCTAGACACACACACCAATTTAAGAAGAAAATGAACCACCTGGTGAGGGTTAAGCAGAGGCCGGCAGAGGGTAAGAAGTCATCAGAACTCAATTCAATCTCCTTCACTAAATAACCAGGGACTCTACACAAAGCAGGGCAAAGCTGCAGGTGTGTCATGAGGGTGGAGCATGTTAAAGCATGTGCCATGAGGGTGGAGCATGTTAAAGCATGTGCCGTGAGGGTGGAGCATGTTAAAGCCTCATTAAGGGGAAGAGAAACTTGTGAAAAGCATCTGTCACTGACCCAGGCACTCGGCACATATGTGACAATTGTGTAGTTTGGTCCTCTTATGGGATTCCTAACAGCGGGAACAGGGGCGTCTCTGACTCTTTCACAGGCTTTTGGGACCCTACTCCTCATACTGGGTGGCCTTGCCCAGCTTTAATACATGGGAGGTGCTTAGTCTTCCTGCAACTTGCTACACCATGTTTTGTTGATGCTCATGGGAGACCTGCCCTTTGCTAAACAGAAACAGAGAAGTGGACTGGGGATGGGAACAGAGAGGGGATGAGACAGAGGGACTGGGAGGAGGGAGGGGGAACTGCAGCTGGGATGTAAACTAAATAAATACAATTCCTTTTTAAAAAAGAAAATTAAGGGGCTGGAGAGATGGCTCAGAGGTTAAAAGCACTGGCCGCTCTTCCGGAAGTCCTGAGTTCAATTCCCAGCAACCACATGGTGGCTCACAACCATCTGTACTGAGATCTAGTGCGCTCCTCTGGCATGCGGGCATACATGGAGGCAGAATGTTGTATACATAATAAATAAATAAATCTTAAAAAAAAGAAAATTAAGGTATGTATGTCTGCCTTAAATGATAAATAAAAAACATCAATCCAAAAATCAGAAATAAAGTTAATAGTATCCAAAAAAGAAAGAAAAACAGAGAAGAAAGAGAAAGGAAGGAAAGAAAAGGAAGGGAGGGAAGGAAGAGAAGGGAGGGAAGAAAAGGGAAGAGAATGGAGGGAAGGGGAGGGAGGGAATGAAGGAAAGAATGAACAAAAAGAGAGAGGGAGGGAGGGAGGGAGGGAAGGAGGGAGAGAGAGACAGAGAAAGAAAGAAAGAAAGAAAGAAAGAAAGAAAGAAAGAAAGAAAGAAAGAAAGAAAGAAAGAAAGCACCAGTCATTGCAGAGGGGCGGATGACAGCCAGCCTAGCCAAGGCCGAGCTTCTGCACTGGAAGCAGAGCCTGCACATCCCATTAGGAACCCCCGGAGACGGTGTGTTCAGCTACTCCTCCCTCAATGGAAGCTCCAGAAAAGGCAGGAAGACAGTGGGGAAATCAACCACAGGTAATGCTGTGAGAGACGATTAGCTTCTAAAAAAAGAAAGAACATCTCACATGACTTGAAAGATGAAGTTTTTGGGTTAGCAGGAAGGAAAGAATGTTCAGGAATTCTGGAAGCCTCTACAACCAAGACTAGGGACAAATCTGAAATGTTCAGGCTCCCAGCCAAGCACTGACAGTGGACACAGAGGATAGCATGGCCAAACAAAGCCAATGTCCTCACTGCTCAGTCATGGTGGAAGTGGTGGAAGAGCAAAGGTATCAGCAAGTCAAAGTGCCTTCTCCTACGGTTTTCCATGCCAGGGCTCAGAGAGGTCCAGCGCATGCTCCTGGTGGGGCAGGCTGTCCTCATCCATGTAGCTACAAGCCACAAGAAAAGCCAGGAGCCAGTCTGGGGTAAGTCTGGACTGTGATTGAAAGAGCCTAGAACTATGCCTCATCCTGGAGCATGGACCAGGCAGCCACAGGGAACAAAAGGAAGGTGCTTCCTGCTGGCACAGCCTGGAGCCCCCCAAATTCCCACACAGAGGGCAGAGGATGGGGAACACTAGTGACAGTGAAGCTCCCTAGCCTCACAGTGAAACAGGGAGGGGTCCTGAGAAACCAGAGGTGGCCATCCTCCTGAGTGAATGGCCCGGCCACCTAGTCTACCAGAGAAGGGGGCACAAGGCAAAGGGACAACTGGGTTGTTCTGTATATGACAGGACTCAGGACTAGTTACCTCAGGAGTGACACTAGAACTCTCCCATAAAATAATGAGACAAAAGGGGACACCCCCCATAGCATATGCCCCTCCCAAAGGAGGGGAAAATGGTGCAGACATGTGACTGCTTCCTTCATCTGTAGAGGAGGCACTGGAAATGGTAATCCCTGTGGTTGAGGACACGGCCCAGCTGCTGGAGCACTTGCTACATAGAGTTCTGGGTTTGAATCCCCATGGCAGCATGCAAGACCTTAGCTACACAGAGAGTCTGAGGACAGCCTGGGCTACAAGAGACCTCCTTGTCAAAGATGGAAGGGGGAGGGAAGAAAAAAAGGAGGGAGAGAAGGGGCTATCCCCAAGTTATAGTTGAGAATGCTTAAGACTCAAAGAGCCGAAGTGGCAGGGTCTGCACACACACACGGAGCCCTGATGTCAGATCTTCCCATGACCAATGCAGGAACAAACCACAATCACTCGTGACATGAACACGGGATGTTTCCAAAGGAGAAAGGCTATGAGCTTCAAGTCTGGAATATGACCCACCTTATCATTGAGCACTTAGGTGGCTTTAAACACTCTCAAGCTTAAAACATCTCAGTTCCCTCTATAAAGGAACTATGCAGAGAGTATATACAACAAACTAGAGACATGAAGTACCCCAAAACACACCTGTAAACAAACATGGGGTAAATGTAGCCAGCCAGTCCAACAAAGACCTCAGGGTCACCCAGAAAGATGTACACAGCTCCTAAAGGAGCAGGAGCTGGCTGCTTTTGCTTTTCTTTTAAACTCACTCTAGCATGCCTCCAATGTGGATTAAACAAAAATGTTCAATTTGGCCTTTCTGCACAGCTACTGGGACAGTCATTAGCTGAGCTATATAATTCACTTGATGGATTTGCTCTGTAATAATCTGAGTCACTCCCAGCCCAACTCGGAACCCCGGTGTGCCCAGTGAAGTCTTCTGGTGGAAGACAGCACAGACATTTCAGGGCCCTGGACTGCCAAGAGCATCATATCTCATGGTGACAGCTTTACAAAGACAAATGGATGGATGAACTAGGACCTCAGAACTAGGTCACTGATCCATAGCTGTGCGCCCCTGGAAGCTTCCGGGCAACCATTCTAAGCCTCAGTTTCCTCCCCTGCCCACTGTACTAGGTGGGTCTGAAGATCAAATGGCAGGCCCAGAGTGACAGTTGACATATCAGGTACTTAGTAGGGGGCCTCAATGGGCTATTCTGGTGCATAGGACTTTAATAACAGCACTTGTGAAGCAGGGTCAAGTGGGCCTCTGTGAGTTCAAGATCAGCCTGGTTTACACAGTGAGTTCCAGAACAGCCAGAGCTAGTGGTGAAATCTGTCTCATAAAAACTTAAAATGTGGGGTCGGATAGGGATCTTGATCACTTTAGCTTAAATAATCCATCCATCCATCCATCCATTTATTTTGAGGTGAGTGGGTCTCTGGTGAACACTCCTGATGTTGCCCATATGTCAAACACACACCTGGGATGGTCAACCAAACCTCTGACCTTTGTAAAACCAAGCCACTGTGCTTTGTGTCAGTCCCTGGTAAAAGAGACGACGACAGAAGGTTTCAGAGCCTTCCGATAAAACAAACAGAAGCATTCACTATCAGAAACTCAGCCCAAGTCTGGACTCACAGATCAAGGGCCATTTCTGAAGTGACAGGCACCTGAGGCAACACTTTTCCAAGTCAAATCTTGTCAACTACTCAAGCCAAAATCTCCACCTGCCCCTCAGGGCCCAGAGCAGGCACTAGTATTTGGCACCACCGGCTTGCCTGACAAATGAAATCTCCCTAGGGTCAGAAGGGAATTTCTACCTAGCGGCAGAAAACAGCCAGGAAGTGGGAGGGGGACAAGGAACACTTTTGCCTGTGTTGGGCAGTAGTGAGGTAGAAAGGGATTCCCAACCTACCATTTTCAGGAAAAAGAAACATCAACCAGGGCTGAGAAGATGGCTCAGTTAGCAAAGTGCTTGCCTTAGAAGCAAGGGGACCCAAGTGTGACCCCAGAGCCTTTATATAACTTCCCAGCCAATCTAACAATATTGGTGACCTCCAGGCTAATGAGAAATCCTGTCTCATAGAGGCAGATTCACATGCACAAGAACACACATGCATACACACATGCAATAAAAAGAAACATTAGCTGTCATACCTAAAACATAAAAGACTCCTGAAAAATGAACAGGGGAGGGGCAGTGGAGGACTGGATGATGTGTGTCAGGAACGATGACACACCTATGAAAATGCTGTGATAAACAACTCTTTTGTATGCTGATGTTAAAAAAAAACTTGCAACTAATGAACTGAAAGTGTTGTACCTGTCTCACCCCTGAAGTCTATCAGCCCGTCAAACTTGTAATGTTCTTCCTGCAACCTGGACTGCCCTGCTCCACCCTGGCTGACAGGACACACAAACCATCCCCCTCCAGGGCAAGGTCTCCGACACTGACACTACCCACTTCTCTGCATTCGCTGATCATATGATGCTACGATTTGGATGAAGCACCTCTGCTGGTAGAACAGGGGCACAAAAGTCCGGGGAGGTTTATTCATCTGCCATAGACTCATTTGTCCATTCATTCATTCACTGAGAGCTAACATGAGCATGAGCTGACTGTCTCCGAAGCATCCACTCCCCCTAGCGGTACACCCCAATCCCTAGTCTGTGTCCTAGCACAGATGAAGAGCAGGAGGGAAGTCTCAGCTGACTGCCAGTGTCACTGCAAAGCTTTGGCCAGGAATTAAAAGGCAAAGTCTTGTCTTTTCTGAATTTGGCCAGGAATTAAAAGACAAAATCTTGTCTTCTCTGAATGTGGCCCTGGCAGAAAACATTTGCTCAGGGGGATCACAAGTATCTGGGGATGAAGGGGAAAGCTACCCAAAGTTAATTCAACCCAGACATAATAGAGGCAAGGATGAAGAGAAACAGCAGCCTAATGACACAGCTCCCATCCCAAAAGTCAGCTAGCTGTACCCAACACCATACTTTGTCCTCAACTGAAGACAGGATAGGCTATGTTCTTCAGCAGCACCCAATATCTCCCTGGCCGAACACACAGAATTCCACTCCTGCTTTTACAACGGTCACAGGGGGTCAGTGGCAAATTGGCAAAGCTCCCTTCAAAGTGGCAACTCAGACTAGTGTCATGTTGGCACTAGGCTACACAGAATTCATAGCTCCCAGGGGTACCCTTCGAGGAAAACAAGAACCAAGACACTCCCCAAGTCTTTCAACCGCCAGCCTGGATGGCCCTCATCAGTTCTCCTTAGATCCCAGTGACTTGAACAAGTCACAGGGTCCCAACTTAGGCACAAAGAACACTAGGAAATGTACCTCTCCATCTGTGCAGAAAGAAAAATGAGATAGGACTTAATAAATGGATTACGGTGTCTGCCACAGCCAGTGTGAGCCAGCTTTCCTGAGGTCTCATCAAAAATGATAGTTACCAGTCCAATGGCAGGGGTCCTGATGGATGTCTGGCTACCACAGCACAATATGACAGCAAATGGGACAACTCCACAGCCATTCACTGGTTTCACAGCAGAGAGGACTTGGAGAGAGAGAACACAGTCAAGGGAAGTAAAGAGAAAACTGCCCCACACAAGACACAGGACACCTGAGGATTGAACCCATTTGCAGAAGAGTAGAGGAATGGACAGAGATTTCCAAGATAACTTTGATTTTTAAAAAAATGTTCACAAGCCCAGGCTAGCCTCAAGCTAATGCCCCAACCCCAGCCTCCCAGGTACTGGGATTATTGGCAGTCACCACCACAGCTATCTTCAGATGAGATCTTAAAGGTGAAAAAGAAGTGAACAAGGAAAGATGAGGAGGGGAAGAAACATGGGAAAAAAGGATAGGGGTCAAGTTAGAAACAGTGTGCATCTGAGAAAATGACACAAGCTTGAAGGGGCGGGGGGAGGGGGGGGAGTAACAACCGTGCCGAAGAGGCAGCAAGTACCCCAGAGGGTTTACTAACACCACATCAGTGGCCTTCGGCCGCCCTGCAGAGCCCGCATCAGCACAAACTTTCATGACCCCACAGCCCCCGCCTTCTCTGACATTTGCACAACTCCACACTCAAGCTGCAGGCATTTCAAGTCAGAGAAGGTCGACCGCTCCAGTATTCACAACAGCCCTGATCCTCCAGCAGGCAGAGCCAACACCAATGGACAGAACTGTATCTTCTGAACCTCTGAAAGCAAGACCAGACAACCCCTGCTACAGGTCCAGAAGAGCTTCAGGAAGCCACTTTCTGCCTAAAAGTGAGAAAGCAAACAAGTGCCCAAAATAGTGGAGAGCTGAGGAGCTGAAACCAGCCACTATAATTACAAGTATTTTTATCTGTTGCCCAAAAAGGAGTATTGGCTCATCTTCCAAGTGTGTCTCTATGGAAGTTCAGCCCCAGACATGAGCCTCCATCGGTACAGGAGATGGGATGTGCTATGAGAACAGCAGGTACCGCACCATCCTCTGCTAGGCCACACCGCTCTGTGAAGCTGGAACCCAGCCCAGCTGGTACAGAAGACAGTTCAGCAAAGCCCATGCTCTAGAGCAGGGCAGGAGTGTGAGCCCTGGGAACATGAGCAGGTGGTTCATCCCTTCCTGACCATAGTCTGTCTGTAGGAAGGCAGTGAGCATTAGAGAATCCAAACACGACATCAACACAAGGCCTAGAAACAGCATGGGCCTTCACTAACTTCACTAGTGCAAAGCCTTTGTTCAACAACTGTCACCTGAATGTAACACATAGACACACACACACACACACACACACACACACACTTCTGGAACTAATGCTCCAGAATCAATCACCTAGGCTCAACTAAAGGCTTAGAGGGAATGAGAATGAGGAATAGAGGCAGGGAAGGACAGATGAAGAAACAGTCAGACTAAACCAAATGGAAGAGATCTACCCACTAACTGCATGTGTGGGCCTTATTTGGATTCTTATTCAAATGTTACTTTGAACTGGAAATATGAACACTCACTAAGTATTTGACAAGACTAAGAAACTGCTGTTAACTATGAAATTATATTTTTTTCTCCTCTTTCCTTTGAAACAAGAACATTTTATTGCAAATAACCCACATGTTTATGAAATTTTTAAAAAATGTTTAAGAGACTGATGAGGGCCTAGGAAGATGGCTAAGTCAGTAACACACTTGCCATGTCAGCATGAAGACTGGGTTCTATCCCTAGCAGCCAGGTAAGAAGCCAAGCCTGGTGGCATACAGTTGTAATCCCAGTGCTGGGGAGGTGGAGCTTGTTGGGCAGCCAGGTTGAGTGAGAGAACCTCTCTCAAAATAAAACAGAGAGATATAGAGAAAGACAAGTGATGTTGGCCTCTGGCCTATATATGTATACATATGCATGTGTGTACACACAGACACGCAGAGTACCATACGGAACACAGCTGCTTTCTCCATCTTCAGGGAACTTCCTTGAGGAACTAGTCATTCCTAAACAAGGCCACTTAGGCTGTGGTCACATGGCCTTGTGTCCCAACCACTAAGTGTCCAAGGAACGGGTAAGTGGGCTGCTGAGTGAGATGTCAGTCCATCCTGTGTAGGTGTGGCTAGTTACGCATACTAACTGTCGATGGATTTTCTAAATCTCAGGGTCTTTTTACTTACTATATGAGTGTTGTTAGTCCCTGAATTTTGCTCACAGGTGAAATAAATGATGTGCTAATGATACTTCTTTCAATCGTGATGGCAGGATTACCGTTAATGGTAAAGTCAGCTTAGGTGTCCAGCTAGAGCCAGGAACACACACATCCAAGAGCACCACACACTGCAGAAAAATGGGCATGTGGCCATGTCAGAGCAGCAGCAGGTGGCAATTGAATTCAAGGTGTCATCCCACCAGGAGGAAGCTCTCTGATGGCTCAATCTTGGGCAGGCAAGGCTCCGAGACCACAGACCCCGAAATGTCTTTTGCTTGGGCTGTGTCTCTGCATGTTTGCCACTGCTGTCCTTCTCTGGTATCTGCATCATGTGAATGGGTGTGGGGAGATCCCCACGGCCTGCAATGAAGTATGTTTATCTCATGGAAACATCCTGTTCTACTGGGTATTTTACCTGTGGATTATTATGAAGATAATTCCTTCCTAAACTGTACTGTCTGATTGATAATAATAATGTTAGTTTAAATAGAGTTTTGATGATAAAAATATAAACAAGTAAGTGTCACACAGCTAGAACCCATGAGTTTCTATTGAGAAGCCGTATAGACTGAGGCTTAGGTTAATGATTAAGAAAAACATCTGAAGGCCGGGCAGTGTTGGCACACATTTTTAATCCTAGCACTCGGGAGGCAGAGGCAGGTAGATCTCTGTGAGTTTGAGGCCAGCCTGGTCTACAAGAGCTAGTTCCAGGGCAGGCTCCAAAGCTAAAGAGAAACCCTGTCTCAAAAAAAAAGAAAGAAAAGAAAAAGAAAAGAAAAGAAAAGATAAAGAAAAACAACTGAGTCCCAGTAGCCCAGATAGTTTAAATTCCTTTAATCTTAATGTTGGGACATATGTTCACAGGTTTCAGAGTGCATCATAGCTGAAACTAAGCTTTGAAAATAACATAGTTAGACAAAGATGTTTTTGTTAAATAGCTTTGAGGTGAAAAACCCAAGAAGTCAATTTAAAGTTGTAGAAAGGCACATAGTTGAGTGAGGAACTCGTTAAAGTCAGGGAGCAAGAACAAAGCAGCCCAATTGTCATTGGCTGATATGCCTTTCTTACTAGGACTGGTCAATGACCAAATGTGATGATTAATTCCTTGTACCCATTTCTGCCCTCAATCTCCTGATATAAAAAAAACTATTGGTGAGTGGGTATGTACTCTAAAGATTTAAAGTAGAGATGAATGATTCTTTTTCATATATAAAAGTTTAGGTTTGTGATTCCTTTAAGGTTCCCTATAAGATTATCTTTCAAGATAATCTTTGTAACTGCAAAACTCAGCCTACGAGTAAAGGACCTGGCTGAGAATAGCTTGTCTGCCCACAGAGTTAATCTATAACAAGTTGCTTGGGTATAAATATATGTGAGTTCTTGAGATCATTTGTTTTTCACCTGGAATATGTAAAATGTTTAGTCATGTAAGAGACGTGGAAAACATGCTGCTTTTACTGTTTGTTTTGTATTCATTGTAATCATTCACCTGAAAAACAGAATGTAACCACATTATAATTCCTATATTGCTTGAAAAAACTTTGTTGGAGTACATAAGCTGTAGAAAAAAGGTATACAGTAGAAAGAACACAGAAAGGACATAGAAGAATAAAGAAGGGAATCATCAAAAGAACGTGGGTGTCTTTTCCGTGACCCCCTCAGATAGAAAAGTCTTAGTACACACTGAGTCTGAATTTCCCTTTGAGCGCTATGCTGCTTTGAGTCTGGCCCTCCAGGCAGAGGTAGCAGCCTGGACCTCAGGCACATGAGGCTGACACTGCTAGCAGCGTTTCACACGTTGGCACTGACAGGTTCTGATACTTCCAGAGTAGCCACTGGCCATTGTCATACAAGAGATTCAGCGCGAGGATTCAGGAGAAAGAACCCCAAGCTGATATCAACATTACCCTGATGCTCCAAATGAAAAGCATGATGGGAATATTTTGTTGTCTATTTTCAAGTCATGTGATGCCTAGTGTGTGAGATCCAGTTCCCACATTACATAAAAGGGGATGAGTTTGTACATGCAGCACTACAAGACATACAAGAGGTGCCAAAAGCTGGGGTGTGAGCTGCCAATCAAGCAGACCCAGTCAGCAAGCACAAGAAAGTAGCTGAGCATGGGTGCAGAGAGCAGAAAGGCCACAAAAGGACGTGACATTTACTGATCTTATGCATAAGGGAAGTATCTTATAACTGGGGCACTGGTGACAGATGAGAAATAGATTCTATTGGAGCAGAAGGGATGGACTGGGTTGTTTTGTGGTGGTGGTGACTTTTTGTTTGTGCATGTGTGTACATGTGTACTTGAGTACATGTATTCCTATAGCTACATGTGTGAGTACAGGTGTACATCCACATGTGTGCACATGTATGTAAGGCCAGAGGTCAGTCTTAGGGATCATTCCTCCAGAAGCCAACTACCTTGCTTTTTGAGAACGGGTCTCTCACTGGCCTGGTTAAATTAGGGTGGCTGGCCAAGGTTCTTCCTGTCTCACTCGCCAATACATATTACCATGCATATTTTTGTTGTTTTAATCTGGGTTCTGGGGTTGAACTCAGGCCCTCATTACTGGTATAGCAAATACTTTAGCAACTGTGCTATCTCCTCAACCTTCTGTTGGATTTTTTTTTAAGACAGAGTCTCACTATATAACCCAGGCTGGCCTCAAACTCATGATCTGCCTGCCTCAGCCTCCCAGGTGCTGGGGTCACAAATGTGTAACACCACAGCTAGATGAGACAAAGACTCTAAATCTAAGAAACAAGAGAATTCATTATCAGCAATGAGGAAAGTAGGAGAGAGGAAAGTGGCTCAGATGAGGAGCTACAACCAGAGAACACGGGCAGCTCAGGAGTATGGATGCATCTCCAGGGATTAAGATGAGCTGGGGAGAGGTTAAGAGCACTTCAAGAGGTCCTCAGTTCAGTTCCCAACAACCACATAGTGGCTCACAGCCATCTATGGTGAGATCTGGTGCCCTCTTCTGGTATGCAGGAATACATGCTGGCAGAACACTGTATACATAATACACACACACACATATACACATAGACGAATGAGCTGGGGAGAGGTTAAGAGCACTTCAAGAGGTCCTCAGTTCAGTTCCCAACAACCACATAGTGGCTCACAGCCATCTATGGTGAGATCTGGTGCCCTCTTCTGGTATGCAGGAATACATGCTGGCAGAACACTGTATACATAATACACACACACACATATACACATACACACATACACACACATACACACATACATACAAGATGAGCTGGGGAATCCATATTACTGCTGCTGACTGCTAAACTGGAGGCTACACTCCTGCACAACTCAGAATCCATGAAGTAAGAGAGGGCAGAGTGCTCGGAATTCTACCAAAGCAGAGGCCACAATGCCAGGGACAGATACAAGGAACAGATTCTGTTGCCCCCCCCCCCAGAGTAGCATTCAAGGGGGTTAACTGGCTGTATTCCACTGAGAACCTGAGGTTTAGAGAGACCTAACAAGAAGTGGAAAACTGGAACTCCTCTGACATGTGGTGTCAAGTGTCCTCTAAGCCACCAGACTCCAAAAGCCAATGGCAAAAAGAAGAATGATCAAAGTCCAAATGCTACCCACATCTTACATTTCCTGGAGGCCAATGCCAGACTGGACTAATCAATTCTCAGATTAGGGGACCACAGGAAGTACAGTTGAAAGGGGAAGAAGAGCTTAGATGTATCTTGGATGTATCCAAAATCTTTGAACTTCAAAACCTCTGGTGAGAACAAATCTGATGTTTCAGATCTTCAAGAGAGAGGGGAAGGTTTACAAAGAAAATTCTGAGCATCATCACTGGGGTCCCAAAGAAAGAGGGAGGAGCTATGTAAAACAGCTGTGGGGAGCTGCCAGCCTCTGCTGAGCTGCCTTCAAAGACTTGCTCCAGACAGTTCATGACTCCGCCTCTGCCCTGCAGCTTCCCCAGGATCACAAGGCTGGTCCCCACAGACATCTATAAAAGCTTTACTTGTCTTGGAGTAATGAATGGCCTGCTCTCTTTACAGGTAAGCCACTCTGCAGAGAAAACAATGGGAGAATTCAATTTAGAGAAGTAAAGGCCATTGAAAAATTATCTAGGCCTCAGTCCCATCTTTACCACCACCAGCTCTATCAGAGGCTCAGGGCACAGAAGTTTATGGGAGAGAAGACAGGAGTAAGAGAAGAGGCACAGTCTGGGTGCTGACAAGTGTGCTAGCGCCTGCTGCTCTGGGTCCTCCAACCCTACCTCCTCTATGAGCTCCTGTTTCCTCCAAGAAGCCTTTTTCCTTCTCTTTACTCTTTATTTGTCATGCTAGGAATTGAATCTGGGGCCTCAATCACACCAGACAAGCACTCTCCCCTGAAGACATCTAACACCTACCATCAGATCCATATTTAGGACTTCTCTGTCATTCTAATCTGGGCTCCAGGACCCACACTCAATATCCTACCAGTACTTACAAGGTACCTGAGTCTACTCATCAGATGTTGTGGGGAGCTGCATTTACGGAACTGTTTCTCACTCCACCACAGCTCTGGGGACCCAGTATTCCGGCATTGCCACCGCCCAGCACTGTCTCACGGCCCACTGAGAAGAGCAATCGAACAGAGCTCTTCTGGTCCTGGTTCCTGACCCTTCCTTACCAGTCCGTCTGTCAAACTGCAGCTGACCTTCCCCTGACCTCACAGAGTTAGAACTCAAGTTATCTGTCCCGTTGCTGCTCTCCTCTTGCTTAGGAACCAAATTTAAAAAGCATAGTTAAAGTGGTGACCTGGAGCCTGGGGAGCTCAGTGGTGGAGCCATGCTGTGGCATGTGTACCTAGCCCCTCCCCCGCACACACAAATCAACATAACAATTAACTCTTGATAAATGTAACACACATGCAGACACACACATACACAATGACTCTTGATAAATGCACACATGTATAAAAAAATTCAAAGACTCTTGATGTTATTATTACCTAGGTGACTTGTAAGATGAATATCATTAGATGCTAACTTTGTAGTCAAGGATTGACCCTAGAGCCTGGCATATACTATTACACACTCTATCAGAGAGCTACACCCCGACTTTTTATAACTGTGAAGTAGGGTCGCACTAAGTTGCCCAGACTGACTTTAGATTTGTGACCCTCCTGGATTAGAGGTATGTGCTTCCATGAGCACTGTTCCATTAAGATGTGACTGGACCCAGCCAGGTAATCTTCCTCTAGACTGCATCTGTACATGTGTGCCTATCTAGCACATGGGCATGCTTCCCTCTGTATATTACCTTTGTCGGGCTTCCATCAGGAGAGCACACACTTGAACCAAGACGCAGGGAAGAGCAACCTCTTCGAGACAATGGCTAGCAAAGGTTCTCAGTTCCTGGCCATTACCAAAGTCTGCTACCTCCTCTGAAGCCTCTCTTCTTTACTACACTTACACCTTGGTCCCTTCTGGTAGTCAGCTCATCCTCCACTAAATATGCACAGCATCTGACAATAGCCTACATTTAAAGAATGAGGATTTGTTCTTCTCTAAATCTTACACATCTGAGGTTGGAGTCTTCATGTGTGTGTATACATACATGTGTGCAGATTTTGTGTTCATGTGTGTGGAAGCCAGAGGACAACCTTGGATGATATACCTCATTAGACAGGTTCTCTCCTTGGCCTGTAGCTTATCTGGTCCTCTTGCCCCTGCCTCTATAGTACCGGATTATAAGAGTGAGCCACCATGTTTCTTTTGACATGAGTTTCAGGCTGCAGCCCCAAGTCTTTGGGCTCCCACAGCAAATGCTCTGACTGGACCTTCTCTAGTGTTATATATACACTCACACTTTGACTCCCATTTTCTTGCCACAGGAGCCAAGCGTTTCTAGCTAAGTAATGCTTTTCAGAGAATTGACTTTCCCTCTTCCAGTGCTCTGAGTTTATCTTTTTGTGTTTCGTCTTTCTGGATCTTATGCTGGCTAGTTGCCGTGGCAGGCAGCCCTCACTTCGGTCATGCCAGAGCAGCCAGCATTAGGAATAACCACAGAATCAGGAATTGGGTCGTGGGACCCAACTGGGCCAGCCTTACCTCAATGAGCTTCCTCTCATAGGAACTTGCCAGTTCCTCAGCAACTTCCCCAGGCTTCTGTTCAGGGACTGTAACTTCTCCATCAACATTCCAAAGACTGGGTACAACTTTAAGAAAAAAAACACACATGAATCAAGAATTACTCTTCCTTCATTTTAATACATGTATTTAATTCATTTAATATTTATGCACATGCGTATGCAAGATTACAATTTCTCCAGTGAGAAAGCTCTTGATAAGGGAAAAAAATCACAATCAGTAATTACTTCATCACTACAACACCCTTACAGTACAACAAAGCAGGGGAGAGTAAACAGTCTTCTGAAGGTAAAAGGGTTACTGGGTTCTACACGAGAGTTTGGAGAGTGGCCTCATCACCCTGGAAGCCTTGGGGGAAAGTACAAACAAACATCTCAGCAGCACACAGCTCATGCGTGCATCTTTCATATTGGCCAAACTTGTTCTGGGAGGTGGTACCTGCTTACAGTTTGCTATGGAATAGTAATGGGTATGAGGTCCCAGGCTGTGGTGGTTTGAACGAGAACAGCCTCCATAGGCTCCTATGTTTGAACACTTGGTCCCCTGTTGCTGGGACTGTTTGGGAAGGATTAAAAGGTATGACCTATTTCAGGAGGTGTGTCACTGGGGATCAATTTGAGTTCTCAGAAGGCTCACATCATTCCCAGTGTGCTCTCTGGCTCCTGATTGCAGATCCAGGTGTGAGTTCTCAGCTGCTCCTGTGCCATGCCTCTGCTCTGCCATCATGGACTCTAGCACTCTGTCTAAGGTGCTTTAGTCAGGGTGTTTTAGGATAGCAATAGAAAAGCAACTATGCAGAAGTAGAACCAAGAGCCTATGTAAAGGCTCCTTAGAGCAGTGATTCTCAGTCTTCTTAATGTGACCCTTGAACACAAATCCTCATGGTGTGGTGATCCCTAACCATAAAATTATTTTTATTGCTACTTCATAACTGTAATTTTGCTACTGTTATGACTCATAAATATCTGATATGCAGGATATCTGATATGTAACCTCTGTGAAAGGGACCATGACCCACAGGTTGAGAACCATTGCCTTTGAAGGACATCCAACAGCCTTGGGAAAGCCTCTGAAACCAGTGCATCAAATCACTGCAAGACCATGCTATGGGAAACTGGCCCCCAGGTCATGATGCACAAGGCATGGTCACCCATTAGTGCCTATTTTGTATTAAAGACCAAATAATTAAAAACTCAGAATGAGCCAGGAAGCTCCAAAGCCACTAAGAGAACAAAGCCAAGATAGGAGTCTGGAAAAGGAAAAGCCCAGTGACAAGCTTTACAAACATGGTCCAGGCTCCATTTCCAGCAGGTGCTAAGAATACAAGTCCTGAATGCCTACTAACCATGTGGGGTTATATGAGGGCAAAAGAAAGGCCTGAGGCAGCCCCGGGTGACAGGAAGGGGCCTCCAGAACTGCAGTGCAAGCACTGGGATCCTGGAAGGTTCATGCGACCCATGGCTGAGTTTCAGGCAGTCCAGTAACCAGGTGGCCATCAGCCATAGCTGGGCAGCCTACTGGAGAAGCATGACCTTTGGTGACAGTGAAACACCCAGGTCTCTGAAACGTTGAGCTGACTCTAACCACCAGTGACACCTGCCTGACACTCAAGGTACTTAAAGAAAACTTAGACTCCAGTAAAAGATGACCCAAGAAGCATGTTAAATTTATTCCCTTTAAAATATCACTAGAGTATGAATTGGTTTTGCTCTAGAGAAAAGGGAAAGGTGTGGAGGAAATGAAACAACAAGACGTGTGGAAGCTGAGAATCAGACAGGCAGAAAAGGAAGAGAATTTCAGCCCTGGACACAAGTAGCTGACTTGAACAGAATGACTCAAGAAAGACTTGAGATGCACACCACCCTGGGAGGCAAACAGGGATGGAAGCTACCAAGGGCAAGAAGTCCTGTGAGAAGTTGCAGTCAGAAGACTGGTCTGCTCTGCGAAGAAGCTATCAGTACATCTGGGCTGAGTAGAAAGTTAGGATGCATTACTGAAAACAGGGAGGTAAAGCTAATCCACAATGACCTTGTGAGATGTCCCAGTCTCCTCTCCTAACAAGTCTCCTCTCCTACTTGCTCCCTGAATAGCAGGGACCCATCATGTATCTCCCAAGCAAGGTGACAGGAATGCATCCTCCTGGGAACTCAAGGAGCTCAAGGGGAAAACCTGAGGAGACTCTGGTGGGATTGTCACCAGGAACAACACAGTCAAGTAGACCTGTGGTGGTTGTGGTAGTGGTGGCAGTGGTGGTGGTGGAGGTAGTGACAGTGGAAGTGGTGGAGGTTGTGAAGGAGGTGAAGGTGATAGAGGTGATGGAGGTAGTGGTGGTGGAGGTGATGGTAGTGGTGGTGGATGAGGAGGAGGTGGTGGAGGAGGAGGAGGTAGTGGAGGAGGAGGAGGTAGTGGAGGAGGAGGAGGTGGTGGTGGTAAAGAAGGAGGTGGTGGTGGAGGTGGTGGTGGAGGAGTTGGTGGTGAAGGAGGTGGTGGTGGTGGAGAAAGTGGTGATGGAGGAGGCGGTGGTGGTGGTGGTGGTGGTGGTAATGGTGGAGGAGGAGATGGTAATGGAAGTGGTGGTGGAGGTATTCAAAACCCCCAGCTGTTTCCTGTGAACTTAAGCCAAACACCACCATGGAACCGTGCTGTGGACAGACTGGCCCTTTAAGATTTGTCTCACTTGGTAAGAGAATGCTGCAGATCCACAAAAAGCTAGGTCCAAACCAAGAAAACCTCTAAACAGACACAGTACGCTTCAAAATGTGCTTAGATGCTGGAGGGGGATAAGCTGGAGAGAAAACCTCTAAACAGACATAGTATGTCTCTAAAATGTGCTTAGATGCTAAAGAGAAAAAGAAAATGGATATTGAAGTGATAGAAAACTAAATAGTTTAAAAATAATAAAGCAAAGTCTGTAAAGAGAGAGTAAAGTAATATAAAAAAGAATTAGCTACATGTGGATGGGAAGCACCATCACACAGGGCGTGTGGGTCATACAGAGTGCTTTGTAAACCTGAATACTTCACATGCTAATGAACAAAAAACAGCTGCTGAGTGATGAGAGGAAACAGAGGCAGGAGACAGGAGACAGGAGACAGGAGACAGGAGACAGGAAACAGGCAACACCACATGACAGAACACAGACCAAAATGAGTGGATTAATTTAAGTTATGAGAGGTAATTGAGAACAAGCCTAAGCTAAGGCTGAGCTTTCATAATTAATAATAAGTCTCCATGTCGTTATTTGTGAGCTGGCAGCTCATAGAAAAATCTAACTACACCCATCTGTATGTCGGATGCTTGCATTGTGATTCATTACAGTGGCAAAGTCACCACAACGTGGGGAACTGTGTTGAAGGGTCACAGCATTAGGAATATTGAGAAGCACTGGCTTACAGAATGTCTCTCCCGACCTAAAATCTATTCAGGCTTAAAAATGTACTTCTAGCCTCCTTGTCTTTGTGAACTTTGTTAAGCTTTAGCTATTTTGATAAGCTGAGTCATATAAGAAACTGTTAAATTCTATAATGGTATACTCTAAAAGAATCAGGAGAGTTCCCAGTCTCTCTGTGGACTATATCTATGAGTTAAAACTTTTATTTTGATAATAAAAGGAGATACAATTTGGAAGTTGTTATTTTTAAGGCACAAATGTAGCAGAGATAAGGCTTTAAAATATTAATTATATAAAAAGCTATCAATTTGCTGTAAATTGTTAAAGATGATTAAGACATGCAAATTAACGGATCAAATTATTTGATATGTTCAGAACTACACTTGCAGTCATACTAAATACTAATACAATTAATTATAGGAAAAAGTTTTATTGAGCTTCCTATGTGTGTGTTTTCAAGGTTAAGCCTAACACAACTAGAAACAAGCAAAGGTAGTTTAGCATAGATATACCTAATAGATAATGGTCCTCAAACTTGCCAGAGATCTGCTGAATATAGAACTTAAAATGTTAAATGCAAAAAAGGGTACCATAACAGACAGAGAACCCCCAGTTCCTAGTGGCACCCCCAAAGTCTCCAAAAAAGATGATGGGTCACAATGACTTCACCTGAATTGTGGTGACCCTTACCACTGGGCATAACTTCCCCAATGCCCTAACTGCTGTCAGGACTGATGTGGGAGGGTCTTCTGTTTTAATAAAGAAACTGCCTTGGCCAGCCCTTAGGTGGGTGGAGTAGACAGAACAGGAAGAAGGAAGTGAGGTAGATGGCTCAGTCAGATGCCACGCCTCTCCTAAGTTAGACAGACCGCCATGCCTCTCCTTTGGGAGAGAGATGTGATGAAGCCAGCCGCCAGGTTAGACATGCTGAATCTTTCCCGGTAAGACACCGCTCGTGGTGTTACACAGATTATTAGATATGGGTTAGTCAAGATGTGAGTAAGAGGCTGAAAATAATGGGCCAGGCAGTGTTTAAAAGAATACAGTTTCCGTGTAATTATTTCGGGTAAAGCTAGTCGGGCGCCACTGGAGCCGGGCAGGAATGCAGCCCACGCTGCTCCTATCACTACAGAATGGCGCCCAACGTGGATAACTGAATCCACAGAAAGCCTGAGAAAGCTTGGGAAAGAACAGAGTAAAGCATGTTTTCTTGGTAGCATCAATTTCTCGGGTTTGGCTTTGCTTGCTAGAGGTAAGCAAGTGCTCTCATCTAAGAGAGGCTTCCTGACTCAGCTTTAGCTGCAAAAACCTGCAGCTCTTTTATGAGGTCCTACCACAAAACACTTAAATGGTTTTGATGAAAAGCTGACTTCATGCTTTTTGGTTTTCAGCTGTAGCAGGAAAAAAGTTGTGCTGTTTTAAAATGCCGGTTTTCTGGGCTGTCCTGCCAGGGCAAACTCTGACTCAGGCAGGCAGTCCGACAGAGTGTGGTCTGTGAGCAGAATGCTGCAGCTTGCTTGCTGGCAGGGGCCTTGAACCACCACAGAGTTGTGGTGATAAACATGGCTACAGCCTGTACCTCTGCCAGAGGCTGGAAAGCTAAGGAATGGGCTGGATCCAGCCGCCAAAGTCATGGCTTTAATCCTACCTATATTGCTTGGTAAATTAAAGACTCGTGTGGTCAGAAAAAGAGAGATATACAGTAAAGAGAGATTCAAAGACAAAGAAAACCTCTAAATGGTTTACAGTGAGTTAAAAATATATGCAGGCTAAAAGTTCTTACAGTTTAAAAAAAGAGAAAGAGAAAGAAAGAAAGAAAGAAAGAAAGAAAGAAAGAAAGAAAGAAAGAAAGAAAGAAAGAAAGAGGAAGTAGTTTGTTGTGGTGGTACACACCTTTAATCCCAACACTTGGGAGACAGAGATTGACCTCTGTGACTTCAAGGTGTGGTAGCACACGCCTTTAATCCCAATGCCTGGGAGGCAGAGACAGACAGATTTCTGAGAGTTCAAGGACAGCCCGGTCTACAGAGTTATTCCAGGACAAAGATATACAGAGAACCTGTCTCAAAAAGTAAAAGTAAAAGTAAACAAAATAGAGGTTAAGTAAAGCCGCATAAAGATGGAAAATACACAGAGAATCTTGATACTATATGCTATTGTGCTCTCTTTGAACTGTTTGAATGCTGAGGAAGAAGCAACAGCTGCTAAAAGATATTTGTTTATAAATGCTGCTGAACTAATCCAAGATAGATATTTTGAAAATACCTTGACTTCAGAATTTGGATCTAAGGATATGATACTTTGGAAAAGAGATTCTTTTATTTTTACAGAAAATGAGACCCATTGGATTGCTTCTATCCCAATATGGTATGATAGACCATGCCCTCCTGAAAGGTTGCTGTGAACAACTTCAGAAAATTACTTCACCCAACTGATGACTGAGATGAACCTGGCATACAGGTTACACCATGAAAGATCTGATTAACAGCGTCCCCATTCAGCAGGAAGCAGTTTGGAGAGAGATAACTGCGCCCATATTCCCAAATATTGTTTATAAATGTTCTTTTACATTTAAAGGGGGATATGATATGGAGATTAATAATTTGCATTGATATGGATTTTGCTTTAGTGATTTAAATTTAAGGTCAATTTTGTTATATGTATATGTATTTCTGATCTTGATTAAGGTATTGTGATTGTGTAGTTCATTTAAAAATGTAATGTATAATTAGGAAATATAGGTTGTTAATGGATAATCATCGATAATAGTCAAGCTTGTAGTCATGTTAGTTAGATTTTCTAGATATATAGAGATATATTTCAGTTAGATAGGCATTCTTCATATCTTCCAAGGACTACAGAATATGGCATTTTAAATGTTTTAATAACTTAGGGCTTTTCATGACAATGAGACATGTCTGCTCCTGGCAGCACCAATCTACTTCAAGAAGATGATGGGCATCGAAGAGGATCCTTATGGAGTTTGATAGCAATTTGTGCAAGAAACTACACTTGCCTGGACTGTTGCAGAAACTGAACACAAAGAACCCACAGAGAGAGGACTGCTGAACTTGCCTAAAGAAATGTCTCTGGATACTATGGGCCTGAAGGCCAAAGATGGATGCCCCAAAGGTACAGAGGAACTTTGGGTGACTGTCCAGGTAGCAAGATGTCTCTGTGATTTCTAGAGTTTTGTAAGTTGCTTACTTCTCATTTACTTAGGTAATATTATATCCTTCTGGAGTCTTTGAAGGAGTTGAAGAATAGATAGTTATAGTTTTCCTTAGTTATTATAAAAGATAAAGTAGATATAAATATTGTAACTGTAATTCTTACTTGATAACTGTTTTGTTATATGTAATTCTGCTGTTAAAGTTAAAGCCTTCTTTTTCGTTTAAACAGAAAAAGGGGAAATGATGTGGGAGGGTCTTCTGTTTTAATAAAGAAACTGCCTTGGCCAGCCCTTAGGTGGGTGGAGTAGACAGAACAGGAAGAAGGAAGTGAGGTAGATGGCTCAGTCAGATGCCACGCCTCTCCTAAGTTAGACAGACTGCCATGCCTCTCCTTTGGGAGAGAGATGTGATGAAGCCAGCCGCCAGGTTAGACATGCTGAATCTTTCCCGGTAAGACACCGCTCATGGTGTTACACAGATTATTAGATATGGGTTAGTCAAGATGTAAGTAAGAGGCTGGAACTAATGAGCCAGGCAGTGTTTAAAAGAATAGTTTCTGTGTAATTATTTTGGGGCATAAGCTAGCCGGCGGCCTGGAGCGGGGCAGGATGAAAAGCAGGCTTGCCCACAGCTCCTCACTACACAGGACCCTACCTGCACTGGCTTGTTTTGTGTGTCAGCTTGGCATGCAAGGTACAGTCATCAGAGAGGAAGGAACCTCAGTTGAGGAAATACCTCCATGAGATCCAACTGTAAGTCATTTTCTCAATTAGTGATCAATGGAGGAGGGCTCAGCCCATGGTGGGTAGTACCATCCCTGGGCTGGTGGTCCTGGGTTCTATAAGAACACAGGCTGGTCAATCCAGGGACATAAGCCAGTAAACAGCACCCTTCCCTGGCCTCTGCATCAGCTTCTGCCTCCAGGTTCCTGCCCTGCTTTAGTTCCTGTCCTGACTTCCTTCAGTGATGAACAGCAATGTTAGAGTATAAGCTGAATAAACTCTTTCCTCCCCAACATACTTTATGGTCATGGTGTTTAATCACAGCAGTAGAAACCCTAAGACACTACCCAAACTGTGGACAAGCAGTACAAAGTTGATTGCACCACTTTGCCTAGACAAAGTAAGGACAGTCCCTCACATGCTCCTCCTCCACAGGAAAAGTCTCTCAGGTCTCCGAGGCCTGGTGGCCAGAGATTGATACTGCCCTAGGATCTCGGTCCCCAACGAAGCCATCAAGACCACAGGGGCCTAGGATAGCTGTCTAGGTAACAGATAAGTCTCTGTCATCTTAAGTGATACACAGACCATTTGGATTATACTTCCTGTTATAATTTATCCTCAGATCTCTGATGGCAATGATGGCTAAATTAACAGCTTGACAGCAACAGGCAACCAGCTTTTTCCCTAGGACTGCAGCTACTATTTCAATTCATTTCATAAAAAAAAAAAAAAAACTGGGCTTTGCTTTTTCTAGATCTACCAGGTCTCCTGTTGAGAAAAGGCAGACAGGTTTGCCTTGCTTACAGGCTTCATATTAAGGGATAAAAAGGAAGTTGCTTGGCAATGACTGCTCTCTCAGTAATCAACCACTTATGGCCAATGATTAAATAGAAAATGGTTTTAAGTTTATGCAAATTCTGAGGGCCTATGAAAATGATTTAAGACATATCAAAAATGGGAAACGTTTCAGATTTCTTCCCTCTTGTGCCATTGTAATACTACAAGTTCAAAGTTCAGAGTTTTAACCTTGATTGATGAAGTTCTGATGAGCTCGGTAAAGCACTGACTAGTCCAGCTGTTCTACAGACATCTATGAGCTGCTTTTTCTACAGTATGGATCTCAGTATTGTGGTAGTTTAAACTAAAATTGCCCTCAAAGGCTCATAGGCTCATAGGGAGTGGCACTATTAGGAAGTATGGTCTTCTTGAAGTAGGTGTGGCTTTGTTGAAGGAAGTATGTCACTGTAGGGATGGGATTTGAGGTCTCAGTAGCTCAAGCCATGTCCAGTGAGACAGTTCACTTCCTACTGCCTGTAGATCAAGATGTAGAACTCTCTCAGCTCCTTCGCCAGCACTATGTCTGTCTGCTGCTGCCTTGCTTCCTACCATGACTAACATTGTCATTTCAAAACCCCATGTGAAGATTCCCTGGAACTGATACAATCCTAGGCTGTCTGTCCTACCATAGGCGCTTGGGTGTTGTGCAGCCCACAAATGAAACAGAATACAGAAGACACAGACACTAGAAGCAAATGAGCCTGAGCTCGAAACCTGATTAGGCGACTTTCTGCAGAGTACATGGCTGCCCTGGACACAGAAGTCTGAGGGGAGATAAATACTCCAAGCTGGCAGGGTAATGTTGAAGGAATCCAAACAGAAACGGGTGAGGCAATCAACAGGATGCCTGGTTCAGAAAGCAAGCCTGTCTGCACTTGGTAACCTGACAAAGAACAGAATATCAGGTTGTGACCTTGACATCCATCCAAGTGAGAATTCCCATTTGTCTAAATCCTCAAGACAGGCAGATCAGGTGCCTTACTAAACAGCAACTCGGTACTGATCACATGAGCCACCAGCACCTGCCTGGAAAGCTGACTACAGTGGACAGCAAAGGCAGTGTGGCTGCTCCTGTTGGGGACACCTCCCACACCTCCCAGCTACGGAGATGGTTTACCGCATGTGCATAAGTGAGCAAGCATTCTGAGCCTTCGGTTCCATTTCTTTAAAGAAAAAAAATGTACTTTCTCTTGTGGCTTTATTTCTTTAAAAAGTTTACTTTCTTGGCTCATTTGGTAGCTCATGTGTGAAAACAAAAGTTATGTTTTATGTTTTAATTACTGTGCCTAAGAGATCCATAAAATAAAAATGCCTCTAACCAAGAACAGATATTTCCTGAGGTGCCAGAGGCTGTTGTTCATATACGATAACAAGCCTCCTGTTTTCACTTCCCTAGTTTGGGTGACCCAACTTCACCAGATGTACTGGACCACACAGAGGCGGCAGGGACATAGGCTGGAGTGTGCCGCCATGTATGCTCGCCCTAACTGGACAAAGGTAAAAAGTACAAGTGAGCCCCTGACTGACCTAACTCAGCACCATTTTCAGGAGGCCCTGGAATGGACCTGGCTAATATTTAGTTAAAGCTTGCTTTAAATTTGGCTCATATTTGTGGCAGAGGTCTTATTCTTGAAAGTGGGATGAGCATGCGCTCAGAGACTGACAGAGGGAAGACAGTGAGTCTGAGGACGGGACGCGCACCACACTGAAGGACAGCCTGAGCTAGAGAGTGAGGCTTGACCTCAAAATAAAGAAAAATTAAAAATAATTTTAAATTGTTTTTTTTTAAAGTAACAGTTTTACTTCCAAAAGAAAAATACTTTTTACATTTTTAGGCCTCAACTTGACACAGGTGAGAGAGCTGCAAAAGAGGGTGGAATCTAAACCCCACCCAGCCTGTGAGTCAGAGGACCGCTGCATGGCTAGACAGCTCTCCTTCCTCAGAGCATCCTTTTTCACTTGGTCCATACAGCTCAAGAAGGTGGGTAACCAGGCAACAAAGGAATGATGGCAGTTAGATTCACTGGGTGCTCACTAAGTGTCTGGCACCACTGCAGACCCTAAAGACCCGGAACACTCCACCCTTGTTCCCTGATTACACCATCTTTTCAACAATATCCAGGGAAACAGGAAGTGATGCCATAATCACCACGAGCAGGGGTGAACCCATCAGAATGATATGATGTCAGACAGTGGCGGCACTCACATATATGTGTGGTGATACTAAACACACCCCTGTACTGTATAATCAAAGCTGACCCACTGGTGGCTACAGATTGTATGAATTATAACTATCATGAAAGCTTGGACACAGGATCTCTCCTGGCCACACACTTGCCAATATGTCAACAAGTAAACACACATGAATACGTGTACCTCTTTTTGGTTTACTTTTCTACACAATACAATTGGCCATGGTGTGACATGGTTCTCTCTGACTCCTAGCAGGCCTGGTCATTGCCAGCTTCATTCGCTATAGTCCTAGCACACAAGCCTGGTCCCTTCTTTATCATAGCTACATTACACCTTGAACCACAGTCTTACCATCCCAAGTCAAAGAGCACACCCTTGAACCTTACCCAGCTCTGTGCACGTGCAGAACGTAACTGCAGGATCAATGGGGATAGAAGTTAAATATGACAACCAGCAAATCCCCAGAGTGTTCTGTCATGGTGACCTACCATCCTGTCTCTGTGGGCCTCAGCTTCTATACCTAGTACCGGCCCAAGTATAAGACTCCCAGGGTCCACACTAGTGTTATAATGTTTGTTTTCATTTTTATTTTTATTCAAGGCAGGTTCTCACTGTATAGCCCTTGCTAACCTGGAATTCACTATGTAGACCAGGCTAGACTCACAGAGATCCATCTGCCTCAGCCTCCCCAGTGCTAGGATTAAAGTTGTGTGCCACCATGTCCAGCTCACTGCTGTGCATTTTCAAAACAAGACAAAGAAACTGACCGAACTGAGATGGCTGCATACTGAGCTCAGAACAAGTCATCCACGCAGTGGCTAGACTGAAAGGCCCAGAAGAGCAGGCAAGAGAAGAAAGCCAGTAGAAGTCTGAAGTGGCGGGACTTTGGCCCACTGGAAGAAGAACACAGGCCCGGACCGTGTGTGGTGGCACATGTCTTTAATCCCAGCCCTTGGGAAACAGAGGCAGGCAGATCTCTGTAAATTCAAGGGCAGCCTGGTCTACAAGAGCTAGTTCCAGGACGGCTAGGACTATTACACAGAGAAACCCTATTTTGGAAAATAACAACAACAACAAAAAAAAAAAAAAAAAAAAAAAAAAAAAAGGCTCAATGCCAGCTCTGCACAAGCCTGCAATTCCTGGAGACACTTTCCAACCACAGGCAACAAAAACCAACCACAAAAAAAAAAAATCAGGATAGTAAAGATGATTTTTGTTCAGAAAAAAGGTGAGAAACCTTCACACAATTAATGTTGAAATTCTGAAATATGTCCCTGGACCAGGGACCTTCAAGGACAAGTATCATGGATAAACTATAGAGATGCCTAAAGCACAGAGAAGGAAAAGAAATAACATCCTTGAAACTCAAGGTCATGGCAAAGTCTACTGCTTTAAGGCAAATGATACATTTAGAGAAAAGATCATGTTGAAAGCTTCTTCCTTATGATTTCTCAAGAATGACAAAGGATCAGGTCACAGTGGAAGAAAACAAGGCCACAGACCAGTGATGTGAGTGGTCTTAAGAAGGGACTCAAGAAGAGAGCCAAGGAAAGTGGGTGCTCATGTGGAGAAAGCGATGCCAGGGAGGCCATACGGGATGGATGGAGTATTAATGCAGGTTCCTGGGCCTCGTATGCTGCAAATTAATTTGTGGATCTGAATGAAGGTCTAAGAATCAGCATTTTATACTGAAGGTGATTTCTACATACAAAATAGTGTGAGGAGAAGAATGTAATAAAAAAAAATCCAAATGCAAGAAGCCTTAAAAGTACCCCTAGTCTTCATGACTCCAGAAGTAAGCACAGAGTCATGAGTCCAGGCAATGCAGTGAGGCCTAGGACCTGAGGTGGAAGGAAGCTGGGCTCCATCTACCTGTGTCTCGTGGACTCCTGGCTGTTTGAAATGAAGCTGACTATCTTCCGGCTACTGTCTACCAGAAACTCACCAGCGTGGACGAGGAAGGCAAATCTTATACTTTGTATAAGGTGTGTATGGCCACAGTTGTAGCTGATTTTCTGTGAGCAAATGAAGACTGGATGATCTACACTGCAGGCAGAAATGACAAACTTGGCTAGGTAAGGACACTCCTATTATCAAGAGAGAAGAGTAGAGAAATAAAACACAAACAGAAGGGATGCACTGGTGTGTGTCCTTGACATGACTGGCAACAAAAGAAACAGCAGAAAGGTATCCCAGACATGCCTTGACACTTGTGGCCCAAGGGGTTGGAAGATCAGCTACTGGAAAAGTAGCTCTGAGGAAGAGGGTGTCCACTGCAGGCATTAGACTAGCAACACACCTCTAGGTGTATCTATGAGGGGTTGCCAGAAACAACTAGACTGTGAGGGCTTTGACCTCTCAGTGTATTGATCCCTTGATTTACTATGTGACATCATTTTTGGAAGGGAATAAAAATAAAACGTGGCATATCTGGAAGGAACAGGTCACTGGTGTGTGACTCTAGGGTTGAACCTTATCCTGGCGTTTTTCTGTGTCCCTTTTCTCTGACACCATGATGTGAGCCATCCGGTCCCACCGTGCCCTCCTGTCTTGGACACTGTGCACCTAAACACATGCTTCCTCCCATAAGCTGCTGTGCTCCTGTACTTGGTCACAGCAAAAGCTAAATACATCCACCTACCTTCCTGTTATGAGAAGGCTTGAGACCAGGGAGACCAGAACAAAACCAGGACCATGGTCCTGCACCTTTTCACCGCATGTGTCCCACAACACAGACCACCACCGTGTGCGACAGATCAGCGGGAATTTAGCAGTCAGGCTCAACCTAAACAGGACGTACATAGCACAGCCCTCTCTCTCCCAAGGCTCAGGGATCTCTGCTGAAGAGAATGAGGTAAGAAGACGGTAAGAGCCAGGATGAGTTCGAGGAAATTGCATTTGCCAGACAACTGTAAGCATATGCACAAAACCTGCAAGAGTTCAAACCAGACAAAACCCGCCAGGGAGGGGAGAGGAGTCCTTCCTGTTTGATAGCAGCCAAAAGAGTCAGTTTTCTTCAATGGTGTGGATGCTGGTAGGTTAGCCACACCCTAGGCAGGTCCTATTCCCAAAAGGAGGCAAAGCAAATAGGACTTGATAATTGTTGGGTTTCTGGGGAGTGGGGTGGTTTGTTTTTAAAATTTAGTCTTTAAAAGTTGAAGTTAGGTGGGTAGGGAGGTGAGGGTGGAGAGAGTGGATCAGAAGGAGTTAAAGAGTAAATATAATCAAAATATATTAAATGAAATTTTTAAAGAATTAATAAAAGTATTTTTTTTAAATCCAGCACTCAGGAGGCTGAGGCAAGAGGATCAGATTTGAGGCTACCCTGGGTTACACAGAGTGACCCTGGATAGATGCATGCATTTATGCATGTTGGGGACCTCATGGTGAGGGGCACACCCCAAACCATCCAGCATAATTAAAGCTGATTACAACTAGAGGCAGGCAGAAAGAAGGGCTCCCTTGGCCTATGTCACACCAAGCCAGGAGAGCCAACACAGCCCTCCTCAAAGCCAGGCAACCAAGTCAGGGCTGATTAGATCACACTGAGTTCTGAATAGTCCCGCATATACCAGAAGCTGAATGCATTTTTCTCCCTAGTAAGAAAAGGACTTTGACATATTGAGAACAATATCATGATAAATGGCAAGCCAGAGGCTATTTCAAAAAGTCCACAGAGATGTTCTGCCTTGACAACTTCCTTGAAAATCCTAATTATGTCTAGGAACCCAAACTTCAGTACCATGGAGGAAACAGACAGCAGGAAAAGGGGGAGTCTAGGGAGGACTCCCGTTCACCACACCAGAAGCCACAGGACTGAACCTGACTCTGTCTTCCTCCAGTTGCTTTTGGTCATGGTGCTATCACAGCAATAGGAAGCACACAATGGAGCAGACCGATGGTAAACTAGAGACTGAGGAGCTGCTCTCTGCAGGCAGGGCTGGCCCTGCTGAAAATCCCAGAAGTGATTCACACAAAGCTCCAACTGCAGCGGTAGAGGTCCCCATGGATCTCCATCCCAGCAAAGGTAAAGGCACATGTTTCAGTGTGGACCAAGTCCTCAGCAGCGGAACAATGAGGCACATCACCAGTACAGGCGACACTCTGTAAAGAAGAGTGTTGGCAAACATGATCAAAAAAGGCAGGCGACAGAAGACCACATGGCACCTGGCAAAACACAGAGCTGCATCTGCTTTTCTCAGGAGGGAGCAAGATCAGTAGGTCTCTGGGCAAAGTGACAGACTGGCACCCTAGGCAAGTGCAACACTGAGCTACATCCCATTTCTTTTTGCTTTTAAGTTACCCAGCCTGACTCTGTACATGCAATTTTCCTGCCTCCTCCCAAGTAGCTGGAACTACACCAAGCCCAGGTATGGCTAGATTATCCAAACAATAACTGTCCTCGTCTTGTTCAGTACATCAGCACACTCGGTCTTGCTGTGAACTCTTCCCTCTAAAGTGAACTCTACACTCAGTTCAGAACCCCGACTCTCAGTGATGCCCCCAGTCCTTCTCCCTCTCTTTTGCCAACACTTCTTTTATCCCATACTCAGTCCTGGATGGACCTTAAGACTCACTCTCCTGGAGGTCTCACTCTGGTCGGGGCTCCAGACACACTGCCCTTGCAGCTCAGGATTCTACCCACGTGCCCCATTTCAACATAGGAAAACTGGACTCCACAGAGGTCAAGAGTCATAGAAGTGCTCTGAGTTCTGAGGAGAAAGGAAGGGCTGATGGGCAGGAGCTGGAGCAAGGTCCTGATGATTCCTTCACGAGGACAAATGCTTTGGAGCTAGTAGAGGAGGGAGGTAAAGCCTCTTCTGAATCTATCACTTGAAGTTGTAGAATGTGTCCTACACACTTGGTTTATTTTACAGATTGGGGAGAAGCTGGTAGGGACAGTGGTAATAAAGTGGTACGGGGAGAACAACACACTTCCATTTGGGGATTAGTCATGAGCTCTCATCTACTTGTGAAGCAATGACTTCTGCAACATCAAGGTCAGGGGAAACACCACACAAGGTCGATGCAGCTCAGCTGACAGAGTGCTTACCCAGCATGCACCAGCCCCCAGCACTGCAGAAATTAGACACAGTTATGCTCACCTGGAACCCTGGCATTTTCAGCTTTTCATTAATTCTAACATTAAGGAGCAACCAGGTTGGGGGGGGGGTGAACATGTGACAGGGCAAGACAGTGCAGAGGCTCCTCCACTTGTGTCCTTGCTGAAGCCATTACAGGTTTAACTAGAATTTGATCTCCTTGATGGAGAATCCCATGAAAAATTACCTAAGTCTATCTAGCAACTCAAGGTCAAGATGCCCCAGCTAACTTACCTTAGCTTCTGTTGAACTGCTTGCTTGTGCAAAACCTCCTTGCAACCACACCTCCACCTCTAATTCACTCAGAGTTGCTAAGGGAGATACCAGGACACTCAGGGATATACTTGCATCTCAAACTCCTGAATACAGTACCAGCTGGCTGGAACACTTTCAACTGGCTGTAAACTCTGTCTGCGTGGCCATCTCCAGTAGTCTCCCCAAAACAAATATTCCCTGTAAGGAAAACATGTCCACCTCCCTGTAGGGAAAGCATGCTGTCCTCCATGTAAAGAAAGCACGCCCATTGCCCTGTAAAGAAAGCATCCTCCTCTTCCCTGTAAGGAAAGCACACCCTTTCTGACTTATTCTAAAGCAGTGCAGGGCACTTGGGCAGAGCCTAGCTGAAGCCCCATCCAGCAAGTGTTATAATTAGAGCCACACTAATAAACTGCCACAACAAATCTGGAAGAAGGAACGTGACTTTTCTCTGAGAACAGAAAAGTGTCATTTCAAATGAAGTAACAGTAACAAATGGTGAGAAATGTGACTAGGGTAGATGTTCCAACATTCAGGAGTCCTCCCTGGTAATCCTCCTGCTGGGGCAGGTCAGAGATACTACTCTCAGGAGAGGGAACTATCTCGCTTTAGATAACGCCAGACCCCAAGTCTGCACTGAAAACTCAGTTCCAGGAAACCCTCTGTTCTGCACATGTGGTCGACACATGATTCTATCAGTTAACACCAGAGTTGACAATGGCTAGTGAGATAAGTCAGTGGCCAAGAGTGCTGCTGTCAAGTCTGGTGACCGGAGTTCAATCTCTGGGACCCACACAGTAGAGGGAGAGAACCAAACCCTGTAGGGTCCTCTGTCCTCCACATCCATGGTCTAGCATGCATTGTTCTCCCTCACAAGAATGAACAGATGTAACTAAAAATTTTAAAGAACTTCGGTCGGTGATGGCACACGCCTTTAATCCCAGCACTTGAGAGGCAGAGTTTGAGGCCAGCCTGGTCTACAAAGCTAGTTCCAGGACAGCCAAGGCTACACAGAGAAACTCTTCCTCCAAAAAGGAACTTTAAACAAACTCGAGAGTCAATGATAATTGTCTTTAGATCTCACTTGGCTCCAAGAGAGGTCAAGAATAAAAGCCACCATCTTGTTACAAGAACCTCAACAACCTGGTGTGTTCTTACTCTCCACTAGCAGATCTTACATGCAGCAAGTGATATGACCAGCCATGAAGAGACTTTAGGCATATGAGAAAAGGACCTCAGGTGGCAGAGCAGTTGCAACAGGAGATCTGAGGGCAGCAAGGGCCACAGAAGTCATCTGCCTAGAACACACCAAAAAGCTGTGGGACAACGCATGCTAGGGGTCTGACCTCAGACACATGGGGCATGAAGGGCAGATAACAAACATTTCCTTTGTTTGCAACTGCATGTGTAGACATGTATGTGTAACTACATGTGTAGATGTGTGCATGCATGGAGAGTTGTTATGTCTGTACCAAAAGGTACAGAGAAAAATACAAAGTGTCTATCCCCACGTTCCATTCATAGAGCCTGTACCCAGGATATATGAAAGGTGTCAGGGGGACAGGGCTGCTAATCCCCGAGTGTCTCACAACCACATGCTTTTCCAAGAATGATCCTACCAAACTGAGATAGACGCTAAGGTTGGAGTAGCAGGAATGCATGATGGAATGAGGGAAAGGTATGGGTTATTTTTTAAGTTGTGCATGTGTGTTTTATATCTGAGTGACCATGGCATACACATGTATCACAACTTAAGTGTTGGTCCTTGGCTTCTACCTTTGAGATGGGATGTCTTTATGCTTGCTGCTGTATAGCAGACTTTGCTAGCTGGTAACTCTGGGGGATTTCCTATCTCCACTTCCAGTCTCTCTTAGGAATGCTGAGATTATTAATGCTTGCTTTCCATAGGTTCTGGGGATCTGACCTCAAGTCTTAATGTCTGCGCACTAACACTTTACCCACTGAGCTATGTCCCCAGCCCAACATGTGGTTTTTAAAGAACATAGTTAAGTACCCATCAGTCACTTCACCTGAGGTTGACTTCAAAACCAACTGTTCTGGTAGTGGGCAAACCAGCACCTTCTAAATGGTACCTTGCTATGGGATGTCCCAGTGTGTTCTGTTGGTGATTTTTACCATCCATGCTGGAGAGAACCACACAAGAACAGGACAGGACAGGTTTATACAGTGACCTAAAGTCTTAATAGTGTCCTACATACCCACATGACTCTCCAGAATACTTGGAACAAGTGGTTCTCCTGGTGTTCATGGATACTGAATGGACCCACTAGGGTTCCAGGAGGCCTTAATCAAGTCTGTGGACTCTTCTAATGGGACCACCTGAGACTGAACCCCTGACTATTCAACCTGGTCTAATGCCCTGCACGTGACGGGCCAAAATAAAGGACTTAAGTACGGTACTAGCATCCTTAAAAATAAAAGAAGCCTCTATCTATCTTATATAAACATACAGGAGTATTGGGGACTGCCTGTACATGTATGTGCATGTGGAGGCTAGAGGACAACCTTGGCTACCATTTCTCAGGCACATTCATTCATTCATTCATTCATTCATTCATTCATTCATTCAGAGAAAGGATCTCTCAGTTGGCCTGTAGCTTAGTGTGGCTGGCCAGGGAGCTCCAAAGATCTGCCTTTCTCCTACTCACTACTAGGATGGCAAGCACATGCACACTGGGTTGTCTATGCTCTGAGAATTAGACTTGTTCTCCTAATTGCAAGGAAATATTTCCTTTGCAATTTCATGTCTGAGCTATCTCTCCATCCCATGAGTTTTCTCTTTAGTCCACTAAGCCCCAATCATGCAACCACTTACTCCAAGGCTGGCAAGACCTTTCTCAGGAAAGCAGAACCACGTAAAACAAACAGACAAGAAAATAAACATGGAGATTAGCTCAACTTTTTGATAAGCTGTTTTCATTAAACCTACCACTTCAGGTTAGGAAGAAACCTCAGTCAGTGGCTACAGCACTTGCCATATAGGACAAAGGACCAAACTTTACATCCCCAGAACCCACTTGAATGCCAGGCAGGTATGGTGGCTTCTCTGCCATCCAGCCTTGGAAGACAGAGACTGGGGGAGGGGCACTCCCAAGAGTAAGCTGGCCATTGAGGCCAGCCATATCAGCATTTGAATGAGAGACCTTCCCTCAATGGCTAAGGTGGGAGAGCAAACAAGGACGGTTCCCAGCAACAACCTCAGACTTCTATGTGCATTCATACATGTATGCACACGCCTCCACACACAAAAACCTGTAAAAAAAATTAACCTATCATGTTGAAATAATCGTACTGCCTTGATCAAACCTGTTCTTCCTCCCCAAGCTTTCCTTCTTCATTAAAAAGGTATTAACATAACTTTCAGCTGATGTCCAGCATGACCTGGCTCTGCAGTCACACTGACACACTATGTCTGTCTGCTCCTTCCTTGACTGAAAGCAGCGGGTGCAGATGCAATCAAACAGGTAAGACCGCCCTCGCTTCCTGCTGGGCTAGATTTGATTCGGATTCACTAGTAATAAGAAAAAAAAAAAAGCAAAATCAGATATAACAGAACTCCTGGGACCCATGCGCTCCCCTGTGTGACTCAGCAGACTTGTGTTCTCTAACCATTGATGGAGAGACAATGGCCATTTTCATGGTAAAACTCAGCTATACACTACCAACATCAGCACTCTGGCCAGCTACTGATTCCCGGGGAGCTGGGGGACTCGGAGATGGCCACTGGCTGGCAAGCAGGAGTTCCTCTCTCTCCTCCAACCCTGGACTTCTGAGGAATAATCCCTTTCTAGTACCATTACAATCAAGGCATGAAGGGAGGCAGACCCATCAGTGACAGCCCACATGGAAGAGACAGAAAAATAAAAACAGACAGATCCACAGACAGACTGGACCCTAGTAACACGAAGTTCCTGGCCAACCACCCCATGATCAGAATAAACTTGTATCAAATGCATCATGAAACACTCCTTTCATGCACACCAGTACTAGATGATTGCAGGGCTTCTCTACTCAGTATTAAGCCAATTGTCTTGCTTTGTCTACAACAGTGAATCTAAGGGACCAACAGTCAGACAAGTCCTTGTGCTCAATAACCATCTATCCTCTTAAGAACCCAGGAAGTTTATGAAGTTGCAATTGGAATCCTGATTAATTTTTTTACTCTGGCCTAATTTTAAAGCTCATCTATAAAATGAGAAAAAATTGCCATTAAAAAAATAAAAAAATAAACAGGAACTACTTCCAACAATCACAAATACTGCAAATAAAATAAATAACAAAAGAGCAAGATTTGATTAGGCAAAATAAAAAGAATGATTTTAGTTTAAAACTTACACAAAAGATTAAGGGAAAAGATATTTGCCACAAGAAATGGTATCATAAATAAAAAGCACATAACATAAATATCTAATTTAAAGTAGCATTTTTTAATATACTAAACATGATGGCACCCACTTGTAATCCCAACACTTGTGAGGATAAATTAGCATGGAGAGTTCAGGGCCAGCCTGGGTTACATAATGAGATCCTGTCTCAAAATTTAAAAATCAACCAACTACTAATTGAATAACTAAAACAACCAATGAATAGACTCAACTATAAAACCCAAGACAGCATATAGTCAATATATTTAGACAAACTCAAACACTGTAAAATAAAACCAAATGTACAATTAAAGAACTAAAATAATGCACACAAAGCTTTGGAAGATGAAGCAAGCATGCCACATGTGGCTGCCATGCAGACTCCTTCTAGAAAGCCCACTGATTTTCTTTGCAAAGAGCCTTGAAGTGCCTACTTGGTCTCTTCCAGGAGCTAACCCCAGAGAACTAATCAAAACCCCATCCTAAAGTGCAGGCATAGAGAGCCACTAGACCAGGACCAGGACTATAGCCATGAATAAAATGGGCAGAAGACAGCCACAGGTGCGGCGGCCCAGTGCCCCACACCCCAGGTGGGCAGACAACACTCTAATGGACAGGTGCATGGTGGGCTATGGAGAGAAAAAGAAGCTGAGTGGTTCACACACTGTGGAGAGAAGCGAGACTAAAGACACAAAGTCAGTAAGGAACACACTGATATGAGTGGTCTACGTGGCCAGCTGGGGCCACGTGATGTCTGGGCCTGTGCTGTCACCAAGGGGCATGCCTGGGTCCATAGCCCTACTGCAGTTGGGAATCTGTGTTAATGCCCATGGCCTGTGTTACCACCAAGGGACATGCATATGCCCATGGTATGGGCCATTACCTGAAGCCATGTTGATGTCTGAGGGCCATGCTGCTTCCAGGGCCTGTGCTGCCACTGGGGCCAGAGCTACAGAGGATGTCCTGTGTGGGTCTGTGGCTCCACTGTAGCCGGATCTGTGCTGACTGAACGGCCACCTGAAGGTGGGCCAGCTGTAGTGCAGGCTACTCAGATCTGAGCACTTCTCACTGCCACCCAGGGCCACGGTGCTGAGCTGCCCATGTTTGGGTTTGTGGTCCTTCCACAGCTGGGATCTGTGTTGATGTCCATGGCCGTCTTACCACCAGGGGCAGTAAGAGAGCTGATCTGAGTGCCAGAGCACTGGTCCTGCCCCTTAGCAGCTCCACAGGAGAATGACTCCAATGGTGTGGGTTCTAAAGAGCTGGCCCTTCAATGGCCCTGGAGGAACTACCCACCACCACCAACAACCAACAGCCACCATGGGAGAGCTGGTCCTACCCCTCACCTGAGAGGAAATGTCCCAGTGGAGGCCCAGACGGACCAATTCAGCTACTACTCTGGCCCATATCCAGGGCTTTGAGTTGGCCCACCCCAACATCTATCCCTTCTATGACCTGCTAGAGCACATGAAGGTACCAGTCCTGCAGAACCACAGCTGCAGGTTTCCTGTGACTCAGGGCTACAACAAGATATCAGAGAGAAGTTTTGGTAAGGATCCAGTCTTGATGGTGTACCAGAAGCTAGAGGCCTTGAACCAGACCAATGGCTCACTGCAATGAACATTTATAAGTAAAACTGTTCAGGATACATTCTCAATTGAAATGCAAGAATGCAAAATGACAGACACAGGTTGACAGGCACATTCCCCTCAGGCAGACACACTGCAGGCAAAAGACAAAGGCCAGGAGCTGTCCTTCCATGTCTTTAGGGTGCCTGTTCCCTGAATGTTGGGATTTCAGGTTGCTTCTATTTCTTTGACTAACCTTTTCAAATTTTTCTAACATATGCATTTCTTTAGATCAGTAAATAAATTTTAGAACAATGTTACAGTAGAAATAGCCTTTATGGAAACATCCACATTGGAGGAGTTTAATTCACCACTACCTACTGGCTAACAGATTGGATACAAAAACAGAATCCATCCTTCTGTTGCGTACACCTCAACCTCAAAGACAAACATTGCCTCAGAGTAAAGGGTTGGGGGAAAAAATTCCAATCAAATGGACCTAGGAAAAAAGCTGGTGTATTTATCCTAATATCCAACAAAATAGATTTCAAACTAAAATCAAACAAAAGAGACAAAGAAGGACATTTCATGTCAGTCACAGGAAAAATCCATCAAGAGGAAATCTCAATAATGAACATCTATGCCCCAAATACAAGGGCACCCTCATATGTAAAAGAAATATTATTAAAGCTTAAATCATACATTAAACCTCACACACTAATAGTGGGAGACTTCAACACTCCACTCTCACCACTAGGCAGGTCTGTCAGACAAAAAATTAACAGAGAAATAAGGGAACCAAAAGATGTTATGATTCAAATGGACTAACAGACATCTGTAGAATATTCCTTCCAAACAGAAAAGAATATACCTTCTTCTTTTACCTCATGGAACGTTCTCAAAAATTTAACACATACTCAGCAACAAAACAAACCTCAACAGATACAAAAAAAAATTGGAATAACCCCATATACCTTATAAGATCACCATGGCTTAAAACTAGAAGTCAACAGCAATACTTATTCCAGAAAACCCACAAACACATGGCTGAAAGACACTTAAGGAAAATACTCAACATCCTTAGTCATCACAGAAATGCAAATCAAAACATCTCTGGATTCCATCTTACACCTATAAGAATGGCCAAGATCAAAAACACTGATGACAACTTATGCTGGAGAGGTTGTGGGGAAAAGGGAACACTTCTGCATTGCTGGTGGGAGTGCAAGCTGGTACAGTCACTTCGAACATCAGTATAGTGATTTCTCAGAAAATTAGGAAACACCTTCCTCAAGACCCAGCAATACCACTTTTGGGTATATATCCAAAGGATGCTCAATCGTGCCACAAGGACATGTGCTTCACTATGTTCATAGCAGCATTGTTTGTCATAGCCAGAATCTGGAAACAACCTAAATGCCCCTTGACCATAGAATGGATTAGGAAAATGTGGTACATTTACACAATGGAGTACTACACAGCAGAAAAAAACATAACACCTTGAATTTTTCAGGAAAATGGCTGGAGCTAGAAAAATGATGAGGGAGTCCCCTCTGTGTGCTGAGATGACCATAAATGAATAAAGAAACTGCCTTGGCCTTTTGATAGGGCATAACTTAAGTAGGCAGGGAAGATGGAACTGAATGCTGGGAGGCAGAAAGCAGAGTCACGGAGAGAATCCATGGATCCTCTGCCTGAGATGGACGCCGGTTAGAATCTTGCTGGTAAGCCACTGCCACATGGTGATACACAGATTAATGGAGATGAGTTAAACTAATATGTAAGAGTTAGCCAGTAAGAAGTTAGAGCTAATGGCCAAGCAGTGTTTTAATTAATACAGTTTCTGTGTGGTTATTTCGGATTTAAGCTAGCCGGGCGGCTGGGACAAACAAGCAGGCCCTTTCCCTGCAACAAGAAAACATCATATTGAATACGGTAACTCAGACCCAGAAAGACAAATATAATATGTACTCACTCATAAGTAGTTTTTAAACATAAAGCAAAGAAAACCAGTCTAGAAGTCACAATCCCAGAGAACCTAGACAACAAGGAGGACCCTAAAAGAGACATACATGGATCTAATCTACATGGGAAGTACAAAAAGACAAGATCTCCTGAGTAAATTGGGAGTATGGAGACCATGGGAGAGGGTTAAAGGGGAGGGGAGCAGAGAAAAATGTAGAGCTCAATAAAAATTAATTTTAAAAAACATAAAATAAAAAAGACAGAAGGGGCAGGAGTCCAAGTAACCCTGTATTGCACATCAAACAATACTGTGTGAGGAAAAAGAAAAAGAAGAAAAAGAAGAGGAGAAAAAAGAAGAGGAAGAGAAAGTGGAAATACTGGTCAAGGAGAAAAAATAGTGTTGTGACTCAGAAATATGACCTGTAAATGATTCAATATTTCTACCAATCTTCTTTGATCTCATCTCTCCTCCATAACCTGATTGGCCACTACGCCTTATAACTTTCATCCTCAAATACATCTTGAATCCTATCTTCTTCCTCTAGTCTGACACTATCGTGGAATCACACCGATATGTTTACTTTATTTTGTTTTGTTTTGGAGACAGGGTCTCACTATGAAGACCAGGCTGGCCTCAAAGTCCACATCCTCTTGAGTCCTGGGATTGATACCATGCCTCATACCCAGCAAGATATGAAAACCTTGAGGCTGGCTCAGTTTGTAAAGTCCCTGCCGCACAGGAGGACTCAATTTCAGATCCCCATCACCCATATTAAAGGGGAACTGGAGAGATGGCTCAGTGGTTATGGGCACTTGTGGTTCTTGCAAAGGACCTGCATTGGATTCTCAGTGCCCACAAAATGACTCAAAACCATGGGTAACCCCAGTTCCCCCTGTCCAGGGGATGCAACAGGAACACATAGTACATATACGTGAGTGTGAACAAAATATCCATACACACAAAAAATAAATAAATAAATAAACAAATAAACAAACAAACAAGTTAGCATCCCCCAGAAGCGCCCGTCAAAAGGCTTTTTAGACATGACATGCAAGAAGCACTCTGGCCTTCTTGTCCCTTGCTTTCTTTCTTTACAAATGAGGTTCAGAGGGCTTTGACAGTAAGTTTAAAATTTAAGAAGGTCTAGATTTCCAAAAGGACTGGAAACCACCCACATTTGCAACATCCAAGGCCAGGTAAACAGTAAACACAATTCAGTCACCTGTACACTGCACCAGTCTGCAGCCTTGAGGAACAATGAGCCTTGAGGACATTCTGCAAACTTCTCCCACTACCCAAGCCCTCCATCAATGCCCTGCTCCAGTATTCAAGCAAACTTTAAAATAACCCCTAAGAGAGTTCCTGAGTGTTTGGTTCAAGCAAGCAGATGTATTAACTGGTGGAGCACAGTGGCCAGGTACTCAGTCAATGAGATTTGTGTTAGTGTGATACGGGGAAGCCAGAGATATAAAATCAAAACGTACAGTACTGGGAAATAAATATGAAAAGCAGTTCTGAGTCATGTGTATAAGCAGAGGTAGCATATATTAAAAAGAAAGTGAGAGACGGTGTTTTAAATCACATATATTCTGCCCCTCCAGGCACAAACAATTCCCACAGGAACAGAAAATTGTACTTTTCCAATAACCCTAAATTGTTATTTATTTCTGAATCCTCACCTGTTACTATTTGGTTCCCTTAGGTTTCCACACTGCTGAGAAAACTATGATTGTAAGTCAGAATCTATATTCCAAACGCACACAAGCACACACAGATCGAATCTACAACCCATGTTGCCAGCCACCTTTTATTGTGTTTTTTGTTTTGAACACTGATTAATTTTCCTTTCAATAACAGAAGTGTGGCATGCCAATCTCTCCACCCTTTCAGCATCCCATTCCTCGCTGTGCAGAGTCTTGGTCAGAAGCCTGAGAGTTGGACTGCTGAGCTGCAGAGAACAATAAGGCTCTGCAGGTGGAAATCTACATTAAAGGAGGGACCTAAAACGGGAAGGAAGGTCAGGGATGGTGATTCCCATAACAACGCCCTGCACCCCATCCAGCTCAAGATACAGTCTGCCTATACTGCTCCCCAACCTGGAAATCCAAAACCACAAACCTTCAAAAAGAAACTTGATCATGCTTCCCAGCCAAACTTCAGATTAAGTACTACAGCCCTGAGGACCATCCCCTGCACCCATGGAGCCCAAGCTTGTAATTCCAGAGCTGGGGAGGAGTAGACAGGAGAATCTCTGAGGCCCCAGTGAGAAACCCATCCACAAAAAATCAAAATAACAAGGTAAAAGTTACTGGGTAGCAATACCTTGGATGACCTTTGGCCTCCACACACATATGCATCCACATAGACATAAACATGTAAACACACACACAGGGAAAGGACTGGAGACAAGATCTGTAAATCATGTATCTAGTACCTGTGTTACATAACTCCTGTAAGTCAACAATAAAAAAGACACAAATAACATTTACAGCAATAACAAACATGACAAGGTGCTCAGTATGATGAACCAGCCTGCCTCCATTTTAGGCTTAAAATCCATTTTATAGCAAAGACAAACCAGATTCATTCCTGTTTATGATTAACCCTTTGTTTCTCAAAGATAAGGCTATGTCAAACCTGTAACCATAACTACAAACCTGTTCTGCTTCTGCTCTGCTTCTGTAGCCTTGCCTATTTGTCAAATCCCCCACTTAGAAAGCCCTTGCCCCTGAACTATAAAACCTTGTTTTCTCCATTTCCAATGCTGATTTCTTGAACCTTGCTTAAATTTAGGGAGAGACAGACTGGGTACACAAATAAAAAGCTTGCTTTGATCAAGTACTTGTTATAATCAATTTGCCCACCATGGTTTGGATCAGTGGTCTTTCTCCTCACATCTTTGGAACTAACAAATATTGTCAGTCACAAGGAAAATGCAAACCAAACCCAATGAGGTATTATGGATGCCTAAAAGAGGAAAGACAATAATAAGTGTGGGCATGGATGTGGGGTCCTCAGCCAAGCCTTCACTCACTGCTGGTGCAGAAGTGTAACTGTTTGGGAGAGGTAGGGTGGCATGCTCCACGGCCGACTGTAGTAACAGGTGTATGATGCAATGAACATATTAAACCATCAGATTGTGTTCTTTATCCAGGTGAATCACACCATGTGAGGTTTTTCTAAGCCTCGCAATATCTCCACAGCATACAGAACTGTGGAGACCAGGAAGTACAGCCCATTTCTTCCCCACCAACACCCAACTGGGCCGGGGCTCAAAGAGGCAAGGAGAGGGTGAGCACCTCCCAGCCAGGACTAGGCAGATGAAGAAAGGCAAACACAGCAGAGGGGTTTCTCCTATCTACTTGCTAAGGGGCATCTATGTTAGCTACTGTGTCTCATCTTACCCTCTTCAAGGTTCCCTCAGGGCATGTTGTGCCCAAATCCCAGTAGGAGATCCTCACTTCCTGGAGTGGTCCCCATAGGCTCACAGATTTGAATACCTGGTCACTAAGGAGTGACACTATTTGAAAGGATTAGCTGCTTTGCCCTTGTTGGAGGAAGTGTGTGTCCTGGGGATCCAGACTAGACTCACAGCTCCTTTTCCAGCACCTTCTGCCTCCAGGCAGTCATGCTCCCTGCCATAATGGACTAAACCTCTGAAAACTGTAAGCCAGCCCCAATTAAATGCTTTCTTTTATAAGAGTCACCACAGTCTGTGCCTCTTCGGAGCAGCAGAACAGCGACTACAATACTTCCCTTCCGTGGTTTACATACAAGGTACTTTAGGGATGAATGTGAGTCTACAGATGCCTATGAAAGGAGAGGGCAGTACAGTTTGAACACTTGGTCCCCAGCCAGCACAGCTACTCTTTTAGGAGGCTGTATGTATGACAGATGCAAGGCTTACAGCCTGGCCTGGGTCCAGCTGAGGCGGGACACACAAATCATGCTGCCCATTCCCACGCTGTGACCACAAGCCACTCTCATGGCCATGTCTTAAAGCATCTATCACACTGTGAAGAAGAAAGCAGTTGATACAGGGGGTCTTAGGGAGTAGAGGGAGCAGGAGCTACAGGTGATGTCACAATGACCTCAGAACAGCGTCATACATGTCTGCAGGTGGAGTCCACTATGCCCAAGGCTCTAAGTGAAGGCAGTAAAGCAGGGACTGTGTCACAGATCCCCAAAGCTCAGGGACCCAAAGAGGGTGGCAGAGGCAACTGATGAGTGGATGCCAATACCCTGCCCTTGCCACTTACTAGTTACATAACTATGTATAGTCAATATATATGTTGTCTGTCTAGAGAACAACCCATGTTTGGGGAACTCACAAGTGACAAAGTGTCACAGACTCTGTTTCCTCATCAGGTAACAGGGAAACTTTTTCTGAATATGCACCATGCCAGGTACCACCTGTGTGCGCACTAAGGCCCAAAGGTAAGAGGCTCACAGGGACCTCATCCTCAGAGCCTGGCAGTTGGGCTGTGGATAGAAATGGAACAGAAACAGCAACAGCAGTAGCAGTGTGTCTGGAGAGGGATGAGCCAAGAGTCTGCTTCTGTTCCGTGGGGAAAGGGGCTCATATGAAAAAAACCAGATAAACATCTGCTGGGCCAGAGCAGAGAGGAGGGGGAAGAAGGGAGGGCTGAAAAAAGAGAGAGAGCCATCCTGAGGCAAGCTGACAACTGACTGATCATGAAGGGCCTGAAGCAGCACTATAGTGACATAGTATAACATACACCACGTAAAAAGCAAAAGCCACAGAACCAGTGAAATTAACAGACATCAATCAGTGCTTTGGGTTATAGTTTATGAGAGTCAATTTTTTGTGTTTTTTTTTTAATCACAAAAAAAGAAAATAAATTAGTCGGGCGGTGGTGGCGCACGCCTTTAATCCCAGCACTCGGGAGGCAGAGGCAGTAGGATCTCTGTGAGTTGGAAGCCAGCCTGGGCTACAAGAGCTAGTTTCAAGTCAGGCTCCAAAACCATTAATTAATTAATTAATTAATTAATTAATTAATTAATTTGAAAGAAGTCTATGACCAAAATGTGTAGTATCTTCAGCAGCAGGTAACCAACTTGGTTCTGATTCCACTCCAAAGCAAGAAACACATGCCTGGGACTGTCTGTCTAGACAACTACCCATGATTGGGGAACTCACAAGCCCAAGGAGTGGGTGTACTATCATTATTTTGTTAAACGGACATAGCTGATTAGTGTAGCTATCAGACCTCACTGAAGAATTTCTTTGCACAGTGGACAGTAAAGAGACTCACAGCTCCAAGTGTCAGCAGAGTATGGAGCCACACACAGGACATCCACACCACTACTGGCCCTAAGGCTCGGCAAACAACATGAAGAGGGGTCTGAAAAACTGTAAAACTCGGAGTTTAGGGAAGGCTGGGGTGAAACAGCATCTTCTGGACATGACAGGATCACTGTACTCGTGGACACAGCGGACATGCCTGCCTGTATAGATGAACGCAGTGCTGCACCTGCCTGTACAAGGCACACACAAGATCAAGCCAGTTAACGTCCCAGCACAGAACAGGAAGGGGCTCATCAGCCTCTACTCCTAGCTAAGGAGTCACTGGAAACTGATGGCTCTGGAGAAGGCAGTTGGTTTCCTCTGTGATCTGTGGTAAGTGGACCAATGCCACTGGATCACCTCACACTCAGAGGAGTGTAAGCATAGAAAAATTAGATTTGATAAGTTATTTTTATGAAAATAAAAAGACAAAGTTGAAAGAGGTAAGGTGTGGGAAGAGTTGCTGGGGGGACTGGGAGTTTGCTCAAAATACACTGTATGAAACTCTCAAATAATTAATAAAATGGTATTAAAAATAGAAAAAATAATTGGAAAGTATGTTGCAGGTAGGAAATGACTGTATAAACTCTAGGGACACCCATGTAAGGTCCAAAATGAGGCAGAGGACTCCTGAACTTCAAGTCCTTCTATAGTAATTTGGTTTCTACCACTGTGATACAATAGCCAGGAACAAAAAGCAAAAGGTTCATTTGGCTTCTATATCCCCATCATAATCTATCACTGGGGGACGTCATGGCAGGAATTCAAGCACAGACCACAGAAGAATGCTGCTCACTGGCTTGTCCAGCTACCTTTCTCATACAGCCTAGGCCCACCAGCCCAGGGATGAGACCAACCATAGTTGGCTAGGCCCTCCCACATGATTCAGTAATCACGAAAATGTCTCACAGACATGTCCACTGCCCAGTCAGTTCCTCAACTGACACCTGCTCTTCCCACATATTTCTAAGTTTGTTAAAAATAAAACATACCTAACCAGCACATGCTCTAAGCCACAGACTGTTTGGACTGTCTCATCTCCCTGATTGTCACAACACTCTCTGGACATGAGAAAATGGCCATGCCTATTTTTCAGACCAGGAATATCAAGTTCAGAGAAACAGCCTACTCAACCTGAAGTTCAGAAGAGGGCAAGCCCAGCCAGCCTTATCTAAGAGAAGAGTTTCTGGTTTCCTACACACACACACACACACACACACACAGCATGCATGCACATGTGTGTGTCAGGCCTCACCAAGAATGAGAAGGGACTGCTGTGAACTACCAGAGAAGCCCTGGGCTTTAATTCACCATGATCAACCTCACCCTAACCCTGTTAAGTCTCTGTAGCAGTGTGGAGAATTACATTCTCTTGAGCAGTCAGATTTCCTGAATTTTTGACTACCCACTGTGAAGCTCACTGGGAGATTAAAAACAAAGCCATTCTTTGGTTTACCAAAGGAAACCTGAGCCTGGGATTCAAGCTTTTAAACAACATTCACTCCTGAAGTAATTAAGCCATAGGAAAAACATCAAGGGAATTTCCACAGGACTACCAACACCATTCCTCTGTAAGAATCTTAAGCCCCTTAAGTCATTTTCAAAGACTACAGGCTTCAAAATTTGGATTGTTAAGGTGCCTGGAGTTGATGGCTGCCCACCAAGCCTGATGACCTGGGTTCAATTCCTGGAACTCATATGGTGGAAGGGGAAAAACCACCAACTCCCACAGCTGACCTCTGATGTCCACATAGCTCTATGATGCCCACACATGTGCACATACAGACTAAATAAATAAACACCTCTTATAAAAGGTCCTCTAAAAAGTGTGTAGGCCAAACCTACGGCTAGAATGCAGAACAGAGGTGCATGGAAAGCAGAAGAGGGCAAGCGAAGACTCTTCCTACTCACTAGAACTCGGACCACGTCAAAGCAAACGGCCAGCACCAGCGCCGTCGTACAAGACCTGGATAAACCACACATGCTGGTGGGCACAGGCGCATGTTTGTGATCTCAACTGAGGCTGGAGACTGAGCATTCATAGACCTGAGCTACACAGTGAGTGACACAGACAAGGGCAAGGAGGTGGGTAGCAAAGAGGAAAAGGGGAAGGGAAAGAGCAGGGAGTGTGGGGTACAGAGTGAACCCCCAAAATGCCAGTGTTGTTGACAATATTCTAAGTGACAAACTCTCACCAAGTAAACAGAAGGACTGCTAACAGATACACAAATGCCTAAAAATCAGCATGCCTCAAAAGCTTGAGAGGATTTCTCTCCTTCCTACCCTTATAAACACAGCAAACTATCCAGTTCCCTAGCTCAAACGAACCTGTAACAAATCAAAGACCCAGGCATTGTGGCTCCAAGCCCCCTCCCAAACTCTAGCTTCTGAGCTGTTCCAGCTCACAGCCCCTATCCAACAACATACCTCCTCAAAACTGGCAAGGCTCTCCTGCTTTTCTGCAGCTCTCTCTGCTACCCTACCCGCCCCAGACAGCCACAGCAGTTTAAACTCCCAATAAACCTCTCTTTCTACCCATGGAGAGGTCTAATTCTGGGGTCTCACTTTGTCCTTGCTTATGATGAGGAGGGGAAAAAGATGTATGGGGGAAAGAAACAAAAAAAAATATGTATCAAAGAAAAGAACAAGTAATTCACTAAGACAAAATTCCATTCATAAAGAGAGAAAAGTCCACAGAGACTCAGGCAATAAAAAATAGAAATACAAAGGGGTAGGCTTTTGCCTACTGGCTTTACATAGTAACGCAGCCTGTAGATGTGGTGAGAGCAGCCAGCAGCCCTGCTCGTAGGCAGCGCTTCAGAAGCACACAAGGCTGAAATCTATAGCAGAAGTGAGCAAGGCTGCAGCCTTCACCTGTCCCTTCTGCATTTGAAGCCACATCCCTCTAAATCACTAGATGTATTGCAGGGGCTCTGCATGCAGGGCATTTCCTACAATATCTGTCAGCCAAAAAAGAGTACAACAGAGTCCAACAAAGGAAACAGGGTAAGAAAACTCTTCATAAAGCCCCAAGGCAGAATATCACTCTGCTTTTAATTATCACGCAGGCCACAGAGCAACAGAAAAGGCTTTGTGACAGACAAGGAAGAAAAGCAGGACAATTATGATCACTGTGTGTACAGAGGCATCTGCAGCCCAGGTCATCTGGAGGAGCCCTGCGCCCTTGGCCTTCTCTAGGGAGCTGATATGACAGAATTAAGCTTTGACACTGACTGGCTAGTGAACTCAACACCCTATTCAACCAGGATGTGCCACAGCCAATTTACATTTCAACGTAAGAAGAAAAATGAGTTTCCCTTTCTTTTGGGGTCTTTTACTCATTTTTCTTTTTCATCTATGTTTAACATGCATAATAAAAACATAAAAAGTATATATGTTAATGGAATATGTCATATGTTTCAATACAGGTATGTGTTCTAGGTGCTTAAATCAGGATATATATCAACTCTAATAATGTTTATCATTTCTTTGGGGGGATTCAAGACAGAGTTTCTCTATGTATCTCTGGCTGTCCTGGAACTCACTCTGAAGCCCTGACTGGTCTTGAACTCAAAGATCCACCTGCCTCTGCCTCCTGAGTGCTACGATTAAAGGCGTGCACCACCAAACTTGGCTGTTTATCATTTTCTATCATAACATTTCAAATAATTTCCTCTGGTTTTGAAATGCACAGTGCATTACTGGGGTCTTTTTCACCCCCCTCGACCTTTCTCCTTCTCTCCCTCACCTTCTCAGCCTCTGAAAGTCATATCCTTATTCCTGACTTCTCTGAGATCAAATATTAATGTCACATGACTAAGATGACATACTACTCACTTAATATTCTCTGGTTCTGTCCATGCTGTCACATCAGGATTTCATCCTTTTATATGGCTGAATGGTAATTCATTGTGAATACATGCATTTTATCTATCCACTTATCAATTGACAGACACAAGGGTTGTAACCATTTATTAGTTATTTTGACCAGGGCTGGAATGAGTATGGGATAGAAGATGTCTCTTCAACATACAGATTTTTATCTAGAAACCCAGAAGTGGGGCTGCTAAATCATATCATAATTACACTTTTCATTCTTGTGAAACTTTTATAATGATTTTCATATAGATAGAGATTTACAACCCCCGCAAACCTCTCCTCTAAATCATCACTAGAACTACCAGTCTCAGAGAGCTAGTTCAGTCTGGTTTTTATTTCCATTTAATGATGAATGACTTGTCATAGGGTTTCTCCAGCTGTGAAGAGACACCATGACTACGATATCACTTATAAAGGAAAACATTTCATTGGGATGGTTCGCTTATAGCTCAGAGGTTACCATCATGGTGGGATGCAAGGCAACATGCAGACAGACAGGGCGCTAGAGCAGAAACTGGGAGTCCGTACATCTTGACTCACAGGCAATAGGAAGTGGTCTGTCTCACTGTGCATGGCTTGAGCATATATGAGACCTCAAAGCCCACCCCACCGTGACATACTTCCTCCATTTAGGCCATACCTATTCCAACAACACCACACCTCCTAATAAGTGCCACTCCATTTGAAAACCACCACAATTTTTTTTCATATATTTGTTAGACATTTCACTTTGCTTGTTGTTTTGAGACAGCTTCGGGCCCAATCTAGCCTCCAAATTATGAGCCTTCGGTCTCTGCCTCCCAAGTGCTAGGTTTACTGGAGTATGCCACTATGCCTGACTTATGGTTTCCTTTGAGCCTATGGAGTCTATTCTATGGCATCTATTCAAGTTTACTGCCTGGATTTTAACCAGGGTTACTTACTTTCGCTGTTGACCTTTTAAAGCTCTTTATGTGCTCTGGATAAGTATGCATCCATATACTTTCTCCATCCTTCATGCTGTCTCTTCACAGTGCTGTTCCCTTTATCATCCAGAATCTACTCAGTGTGATGCAGTCTCACTGCCTGCTTTTGCCTTGTATACTGTACTTTTGGGGTCTTATTTTAAAAATCCTTGCAGTATTAACTCTGTCCATTCCTATGTCCTACTCCTATGGTTTCGCAGTTCTGAATATTTCATTTATGTCCTTAGTCCATTTTGAGATGGATTTTGAAACTGGTGAGAACAGGAGTCTGGTTTCGCTTTTCTGCACTGAGTCACTGAATTTGCCCAGCACATTTATTAATGAGACTTCCCTTTCTCTGGGTGTTCTTGGCACTTGCTGGACATCAGTAGGTTCTACATGTGGCTCACATCTGGGCTCTGGACTCTTCTCCGTTGGTCCATTATGTCAATACATCACTGTACTATTTCAAAGTCAAGTAGTAGATTGTCTTCTGCTTTGGTATTTTTCTCAAGATGGATTTGGCTATTCAGTTTTCTGTTGTTCTGTGTAAATGTTAGCATTGGCTTACGTCACATTGGCATTTGGATAGATATTAAGGTTCATATAAGAACACATAACAGTGTGGACTCCTTGAGGTAGGAGCTTACTCTACCCAGGCTTGCCTCAAGCTCATGGCACTCTTCCTGCCTCAGCTCTGAAAGCTGAGATGCAGGCTTGGGCCACCTTAATCACATCAATTCTTCTGGTCTCTCTCTCTCTCTCTCTCTCTCTCTCTCTCTCTCTCTCTCTCTCTCTCTGTGTGTGTGTGTGTGTGTGTGTGTGTGTGTGTGTGTGTGTGTGCCCACTGTGCTTCATCAATGCTTTGAAATTTACACTACAGAGATTGTTCACTAAATCCTTATTCTTAGACACAAGTACTACCTACTTACAGCTTATACCAATCTACTTTCTGTTGCTGTAATAAACACTATGATCACATGCAACTTAGCAGAGGCTTTCACTTCCCAGGTTATAATCCATAGTTGAAGTCAGGATGGGAGCTCAAGCAGAAACTAAAGCAGAGACCACAAAAGAACACTGTTTAACTGGCTTGCTCTCTGGCTTGTATCTAGCCTTTTCAGATAACCAGGCCTAGAGATGGGATGGGCCCTCCAACACCAGTCAAGAATATCTCTCCTAGACATGGACACAGGGTAATCTGCCAGAGGTCCCTGTTCCCAGATGACTCCTAGGTTAGTATCAAGTTGACGATAAAAACTAAGATGCTGGGTTGGAGTGCACGCCTCTAATCCCAGTATTCAGGAGGCAGAGGCAGTTGAGTTCCAGGACAACCAGGGCTACACAGAGAAACCCTGTCTGGAAAAACCAAGCCAAACCAAAACACCCCCCCATTAAAAAAAAAAAAAAAACTAAGGCACAACCCAAATCAATTTGAAGTAGTTAAGCAGTCAACTCATTTTGAATGAGGGTTTGCATTTTTTCCAACTTTATGCTAAGAAAGGTCACTTGCACACTCAAGGCCTATCACTTGCACATTAGCTCACAAACCTATTAAAAATTGTTCATTTTAGGGGCTGGGGAAATTTCTCCATGGTTAAGAGAACTTGCTATTCTTGCAGAGGACCTGTGTTCAGATCCCAGCATCCACAGAGCAACTCAAAACTAACTCTAGTCCCAAGAGATCCAGTGGCCTATTTAAATAAAGCTGTTAGATTATTAAAATTGTCCACTTTACAACTTGACTTATCTGCCTCAGTGTGTGCTGGAACTCCTGCTGTGGTTAAATGCGCACCTCCAGCCCTCTGCGAGGGCAAGGAGCCATGTGCTAAGCAGGCTGCAAGATGGACAATGGATGGAAGCAATCTAACTTTTACACTGCTTTTGTTTTCCTTTTAATTTGGAAGACCTCCAACAGGAGTATATAAACTACAGCCTTTGAGTAGATCTGGGCTAATGCCAGTTTCTATTGATGAAGTTTTGCTGGCACACAGTTACACTTACTTGTTAACATAGTGCTGGGGTCTTTAACAACAAGGGTTTAGAAACTGACAGAGACCTGACTGGCCAACTAAGCCAGAAACACCTGCTATGAGTCCATTTTAGACAAAATTAGTTGGACACTGTCCTAGAAAAAAGTGAAGGCATTTCCCTGAGTTGCCCCATGGAGCCAATAAGCTCACTGTGAGGGAGCCCAGGGCTATCTGAGACATCAACCAGCTTTCCAGTGAAGGCAGAGCTGCAGAGCTGACCAGCACAGGACACCCCTCTGGACTGGCCATGAACAGTCTCCCATGAAGATGGTGTGTCCAGCACCCCTCACTTCACAGGATGTTAAATTTCCACAGTGAAGGGTCACTAAGAATATAGACTATATTTTAATTGATAAAACATCACACGACCTTCTAAAAAAACATCATTTCCCAAAGGGAATTTCCAAGATTTTTAAATGGTATCAAGATTTGTCTAGGTCATGTGATCCATTTGATATAGCACATTTGTGTAATAGACTCACTCTGGGTCCCACTGGCCCCTTGACCCTGGGAGATCAAGCTCTTTTGGGCTTTACTGTGAATATATGCATGTTCATAGTGTAACATGGACACAGGCAATGTGCTCCCAGGTCAAAGCAGGGTCTTGTCCCTACTCCCATCATTCAGAAATACAAGTATATGGTCAAACCATATTTACTGCACACACTGTTCAAGGCACAGCTCTGGTACTGACTGTGGGCACCAACAAATGGGGATCCTGCCACCATGGACTCACAGACTAAGAGCCTAAAAAAACAGTCAAAGAATAAATTTAAAACTACAGATGAGTGATGAGAACAGGAGGCAGAAACTGGCAGTTCAGAGTAAAAGGGACCAGATTCTTTCCTGACTAAAAACTGGAAATTCCCTCGAAGTGTCCAGGGCTCATCCCTGCCAGAGGTCAGAGATGCCAGAAGTATCTCTGCTTTTATCATGGCCAGAAGGTGGAGATACCAGGAAGGCAGTCTTGTCTCCTTTATCTCTATTCCCCAGAGGAGTAGTCTTTCCTGGAATCCATGTTGTAGAAACCTAAAGAACCTCAACCCCCGGAATGAACAGTAGACTGCGCAGCCCAACCCCGTGCCCACTCCAGGTCTTCCTGCTCTACGGGAGCTCTGCCTTCTTTCTTTCTCAGCCTTGATGCCAGTTGAGTTTCCGGGACCTGAGTCTCTCAAGCTAAGCACTATAGACTGAGAAAGGCTCCTGTGCTCCCAAAGACACCCCAGTATTCCCATGCCATTATGACGTGTGCAACAGAGAACACAGCTAAGAGACTGGAAGAAGGAACTGTCAGAGGCTACTGCCATGGGGAGGTCTCTGTGAGGAGGTGACATAGCCATGTTCAGCCCTAAGTAATGAGGAAGAGCTAGTCTGGCAAGACCTTCAGGATTGGGAAGTGGTGAGCACCCATAGAGAAGGGAAGAACATGGAGCACCAAGGACTCACTGGAGGCCCTATAGTCCATTGTGAGGAAGTAACATATAGCAGGCCAGGGGAAAGAAGTCTTTCTCCCCAGAGCCTCAGAAGATTGGATGTATTTATTTTTGGTATATGCAGGCCAAGGAGCAACCTTGATTGCCATCCCTCAGTTACTACTCACCTTGGTGTTTTGAGACAGCCTCTTGTTAGGACCTGGGACTTACCAATTAGTCTAGGCTGGAATGCCAGTGAGCTCGGGGGCTCTGTCTGGATCCACCTGCTTAGCACTGGAATTATAAGTGGACTTTTATATAAAATTGTTTACTTTTTAGATTTATTTAATTATTTTATGTGCATGGAAGTTTTGCCTGCATGTATGTATAGCTGTGTGTATGCCTAATGCCTGTGGAGGCCAGAAGAGGGAATCATATCCCCTGTGAATAGAATTCCAGACATGTGTGTGGACCTCCATGTGGATGCTGGGAATTAAACCCAGATTCTCTGCAAGAGCAATAAGTATTCTTAATTACTGAATTACTCCAGCTCCATTTTGTTAAATGTCAGAGCTAGAGATTGAACTTAGACCTTTGTATTTGAAAGACAAGCATTTTTTTTCAGCTGAGTTATCTTCCAATCCCAGATCAAATTTCTGTGCTCCAAGCTCTCTCCCAAGGATGATGGGGAGACAAGGACTTAGATCTGTCCAGTCCAAGGGTAGGAAAAGCATGGCATGCTCCCAGAATTGAAATGAGGTAATGCAAACAGAAAGGAGGCAAGGTCAAAAAAGAGACATAGACAGGGCCATTATGGTGAGCAGGAGACAAGCCCAGTACAATCTTGCAAGTTTGGATTTTATTTGGAAAGCAACAGGGGGCCACTAACGGGGTTTAAGAAAGGAATAGGCATGGCCATATTTGCATTAAAACACTATTGCAGAGGAGTGGGACTGAGGATGTTGTGGTATTGGAATCAGAGCAACCAGGATGCTGATGGCAGAGGTTGACACTGACTGACCTTGATCTCGAGCCATCCAGTACTATACTCCACGTGAGCCATCACCTGGAACACTATGCTAAGAAAAGTCTGCAAGCTTAAACAGGGACTCTGGGAAAGGTATCCTGATTGGTTAATAATGCCTGCATGAACCCAGGAGGAAGCAGAAGCAGTCACATCTCTCTTAACCCTGCTGAAAGAAACTTCAAGTATTCCGTGCCTCTTACACTTCCACTACAACTCACTCAGAACGCAGGGTGGGACCCAAGCAACTGTAAGTGTAATAGGTTCCCAGACAGCCTGCTGACGCTGATGGTCCAAAACCCTCACCATGAACAGCATGTAGCAAGAGAATTTACTTTTTCTCTCAGATCCCAGGACCTAACACAGAAAGGCCACTTGACAAATGCTAACTGAATTAAGTTGGTCATTTTTACATGTGTGAGCAACATAGCAAGTGGCACCGTCCACCCTCTGTGGGTTGGTTCACTGCTGCCAAGCTGGAAATCATTTGGTGGGGCAGCAAGCACCAGGACAGTGAGGAAATGTCCTGAAAGGTGAGGGATGTGCAGCACAGAATGGACAATGATGGGGTCATCGCCTGACCTCTTAGCTTTGCAAGACAGCAGAAAAAATTCAAGAAATAAAAAAGAATAGCACCCACTGATGGCTCCCAGAAGGCAAAGTTATGAGAAGGATATATGCTTGAACAAAACCACAAAGCAGAGAACCCCAGAGTCCTAGTGTCCCATCCCAGTACACCTAAGCATCTCCGAAGGGTAGGTAACCTTCTCAGACACACTGAACTCTGCTCTGAACTAAGGACAACAGTCAGACTCTGCTACCTGAAGACACAATCCACTGGCGGGAGTCCTCAATGTTAAAACACAATGCCCAAACCAGAGGCACAATCTGCACATTCAACTTCCTGAACCAGTCCCCCAAACCAACAGGGTCTCACTGTGCAGCTCTGGCAAGCCTCCAACCTCCAATTTTTCCAATTCAGCCTCCCAAGTGCTAGGAACACAGGTGTATGCCCGCTTCTAAGCCCCTTTCTAGAGTAAACACCACTGTGTGGCTCCATGCAGACCCAGTAAGCCCCAGGGTTGCTGCCTGTCACTCACACAGCCCTTGTGCTCTTCTCTCTCTCTCTCCTTTTTGAACTCACAGAATTACAAAACATGTCAAGTTTTAAAGAGTTTACCTTAGTAGCACACATTCATTTCCAGGCAGCCATTAAAAAATCATGAGCACATACTCCTACTGCAGTGAGTCATGCTCCTGGCAGCATACGCCTCACCTCCGGGCCTCTGGCTACCAAACTCCCAGGCATTTTGGATTCCACCTATTCTACACCAATCTTGGTGGCTGCACATTAACCTCAAGCATGTATAACACTTTGAGGTGTCCTCAATGCTGAACAAGACTGTTCTTCAGATAATGTATAAGCAAGAGATGGAGAGATTGGTTGATTGGTTGATTGACTGATTGATTGATTGATTGTTATCACTGGAATTAATTGCAAGGAGTAAGTGGGATGGTAGAGAAATTAGTGGTATACAAGGGAGCCACTGAGTCTTTAGATGTATTCCTATAGAATACCCAAAAGAGAGGCTAGCTGGAGACTGGAAAGTTTTGCAGGGCAAAACCAGAGCCTGACTCCTCTATCCATCTCCAGGTTAGTTAAGGGGCAAGAGTGCTTCTTCACTAACACATGCAAATGACTACCACTACACTATCTACAGCAAGGGCAGTACAGCAAATTGGGATTGGTCCCCACCCCACAAAATAATGCAGTTTGTTTTGTCTTCAGACAGTCTGGCTGACCTAGAACTCGCTATGAAGCTGGCCTTGAACTCACAGATATCCCCCCTGCCTCTATCTTGATACAGCTAGAATTAAAAGCATGTACCACCATGCCTGACTTAATAGATCTAATTTTTTAACATAGGACAAAGATTTGATGAGTTCAGAAACAAAACAAATTTCTTTATCAACATCTTAAATCTTCCAAATAGCTCAAAAAGGCCTCAACTTCCCAAACTGCCTGGGTCCTGCAGCTCACACCTGTGCTGACCTAGATGCCAGTGTGATTCTCACTCAGAGCCAAGCCCAGTGCCTTTCTGCTGCTGCATAGGGCAGTTTTTGACAAGGTCTTATTATGTAGCTCTAACTGGCCTGGTGCTTGCTATGTGGACTCACAAACATCTGCCTAAATCACAAAGACTGCACCCTGCTGTGCAACTCTCTACCCATCTGTGAGCTTCAGGGGTAGACACTGGGCCTCAGGTCTGCTTCCTGCATCAGAATGGGGCCTGGACCATAACGAGAAGGAAAGAAGACAGAAGGAAGAAAGGGAGGGAACCAGAGAGGGTACACTTGCCACATGTACTCAAATTCCAGAAGAACGATTTCTCTGAAGCTGCGGCATGGGGTGCTGGGTGAAGGAAGGAGCTGCTTTCCTGGTCAGAGGTAAAAGCTCTGGAGTGCAGTGTGAGGCCCAGTCAGAGCCTTAGCAGCTGCTGGGCCTCTCAGAACTGTGAGGCAACACAAGAAAGCACTATGGTGTGGATGCCAGCAACCCTTGACTGGAAGTGCTGAGCCACAGTGAAGAGTAAGCAAAAGGGCATGATAAGACCAGGGCAGCAGGTGAGGAGGACCTCCTCACCCTTGCCTCATCACACTGAGGAAGCGTGTGGCAAACACTGCTCACCACCTGCAGAGCCATAGGTTTTGTGCTCTCAAAGAGAAGAGGATCTCTACAACTTGGCTCTAGTTTGCTTCCTGCTGCTGTAATAACCACCATGACTTACACTTCCAGGTCACAGTCTATCACTGAGGTAAGGAGCAGGACCTCAAACAGAACCATGGAAGGACACTGCTTGTCAGCTCACTCCCTGACTCACACTTAGCTAGTTTTCTTATACAGCTCAGGACCTCCGCCTAAGGACGGCACCAGTGACAGGCAGTGGAGCACTTCCACATCAATCATTAATCAACACAGGCTCTCGGAGATATGTGCACAGGCCAAACTGATCTAAGCAACCCCTCAATTGGAAAACCTTCAGATGACTCTAGGCTGCATCAAGTTGACACCTGAAACCAGCAAGGACAATCAGTGGCCTGAAAAGGCTGGTCAAGCATCTATAAGAAGACAGCATTCTACCAATCATAAGACTTCAACCAGATCTGGGCAACCAGCCCTATTCCTCTCCACCAGCATAGGAAGCTAGGAGGGGCCACCCCAAGTCACTATCAGCTCAACATAAAAGCCCAGACCAGTTGCCACACTGTCACATGGTCTTTCTGCAAATTACGGAAGAAAGCACCGGAAAGTCAACAACCCTCGGGTGAAAGGCACTGGACCGCAGATGGCCATTCTTCTAGGAGGTGACAGAGTCCTCACAGGGCAAGGGATAGTAGAAGTCAGGTCATGGAGGAACATTCTCGAGATATGACTGAGACCCTGTTATTTCCTCCTGCTTCCTGACTGCTCTGACATAAGTGGGGTCCTTCACTATGTGCCCCATACTCTGATGGTCTACCCCACTGAAGCACAACATGAAAGAGTCAACTGACCTCAGACTAAAACCTCTGAAACCGTGAGCAAAGGGCTCTTTCTTCCTGCAGGCATCTTTCTTACTGCGGTATTACTAGAGGGAGACGACTAACACAGCCACCCTGATATGGTGCTGTCTGTAAAGGTTCCAGAGGAGCACACCAAGAACAGAAGAATGGGGTGGAGTAAGCAGCAAACAGGAGAGACCTCCAGGTGAATACACACGAATTAAGAAGACACACTAACTGAACTGAACAAAACTCAAGCACAACAAGGACAGCCAGGCTTTAACCCTTCCTTCACATGTGTACAGGTACATGTGTGAGCAGTGCATGGATGAGTGTATGTATGCACATACATGCATGTGGAGGCAAGGGTACAATTTCAACTCTCCTTCCTTAGGTGAATTTTAGATGGAACCTCTCATTGGCCTGGAACTAGTCAGCAAGTCCCAGGAACCTGCCTGAATCAGCCTTCCTAGGCCAGGATGACAGGCACATGTATATCACTAGCTTTCTCCACATGGATTTGGGGGACTGAAATCAAGACCTGAGCTCATAAAGCAGGCACTTCACTGACTGAAACAACTCCCACGGAAGTTTTTTTTTTTTTTCTAAAAGCAACAGCTTAATAGTAACAATTGACTGTAACATGGCTTGAGATACCATATACTACAGGTGCAAATCCAGTCTGGAGCTACACATGGCTTTGTACATATTAAGAGAGCAAGGGATAGGAGAAGGCAGATGAGTAGGGAAACAGGAGAAAGAACGCAGAAGAAGCAGAAACCAATGGAAAGCCTAAACTCCTAATGCCTGGACCTTTGGGAAAAATGTTTGCCAACCTCTGGTCTTTGATCCCCAGGTATAACAGAGATCACATGATGACACGGTGTCATCTGGAGACATAGTGAGGTTCGTGCACCCTCTGCAAGAAAAATCACACAGATCAGGGAACTGTGATCTACCGCAAGCTCATGACACGTCATAAGGCAGTGCAGAATTCACCTACATGTCCTGCACTTAAGACAAAGAGGACAGAGTCCAAATAAATAACAAACGGGCTGCAGATGTAGCTCAACTGGCAGACACCTGCCTAACGTACATGAATCTCTTAATTTTGATCCCTAGCACTGCATGAAACAGGTATAGCAGTGCATATAGGAGATGCAGATAAGAATTCCAGGTCATCTTCTGCTACGAAGGAAGTTTGGAGTCAACCTGGGGTCCACAAGACCCTGTCTGAAAGAAGGAAGGGAGGAAAGAATAATGAACCAACAAACGAATGAATGTACTAACGAAGGAGAAGCTTGTACTCTTGGGCTGTGATTTTGTGGAAACCCTGGACCTGAAGGTTTGAGCACTCTTTTGAAGGGCAAACAAAGCACTTCCCCCACACCATCTAGCACCAGCCCCCAAGAAACTTGACACTATTGTCTCACTTCCTGATCTGCTGTGTGACTTTAACTAAATTCTGTTTCCTCCTTGGATGAATGAAGATCATCATCACACCTAGCAATTCAGGACAAACATGAAGCTTAAATAAGCATATGCTTCTTAGAGCTGAGCCTGGCAGCTGGCATGCTGAAACATTAAGTCTCCATTGTTTTCATTGGTCTCTCTATTTATTAAAAGGTTTTATTAAATGGTTCAGGTCAAAACTGGGAAGATGGGAGAGCTGACTCCCAACATTGCCAGTGAGTGGATCTGAGAGTGCAGGGCCAGAGGTAGCACCTGCAGTAACTAGCTCACCTCTTCTCGGGGCTTTAAGGAGAGGCATAGCATGTGAAGACCTGTATGGAACTGAGTGGTGGAACAATGGATAGAGCATGGACAAGCAAAGAACTGGCAGCATGACACCACAATGAGTTGGATGGGCACTCCCTTCTCTCTTCTGCATTCCCCACAGTGATACCAAGAAAAGTCCAGGCACAGTAGGACAGATTTGTCATCTAAGCTATTCGGGAAACTAAGGCAGGATTTCAAGTTAAAAATCAGCCTGGAGGGCTGGAGAGATGGCTCAGAGGTTAAGAGCACTGACTGCTCTTCCAGAGGTCCTGAGTTCAAATCCCAGCAACCACATGGTGGCTCACAGCCATCTGTAATGAGATCTGGTGCCCTCTTCCGGCCTGCAGGCATACATGGAGGATGAAAACTGTGTATATAATAAATAAATCTTTAAAAAAAAAATCAGCCTGGACTATAGAACAAGTCTGAGACCAACCTAGACAACTTTGTGAAACTTGCCCCAAAATAAAAGTGCAAAGATGGCTAGGGTTGAGTCTGTGGCCAATGCTCGCCCAGTACATGTGTGGTCCTGACATCATCTCCAATTCTGAAAAGCAAAAAAGTGAACCTAAGCCAGGCATAGTGACATGCCTAGAATCTCAGATAACCAGGAGATTGAGACAGGAGGGTCACAAGTTCAAGGACAAAGATATATAGAACCTTAGAGAAGGTACCAAGATAAAATCCAAGAAATCAGGTGGTCCCCATGAGCCTCGAACCTGAGCCTAGCTGTGCTGTGGTCCCATTAACTCAGGTGGCTGCCCCAGCCCCAGCCCCAGGACCCCACTTCCTGCTCTATCTCTCCCTTCCTTACACAACGCTATCTGTGTTAGCGACAAGACTGCCATTCTCTACAAATATCTGAGATTACTACAGTGTGCCTCGCAGAAAATGCTGAGTGAACAAAACTAAAGGGGGAAAAAAACTTTCTCCATCCCACGATTCATATATGGGCAAGAGCGACACATAAGTCAGTCGCTGGTGTTCCTTTGCTCCCTGCCAGGGAAAAGTGGCTGAGCAGCAAGGCAGACTGTCCGGGAGGCAGGCCTGCTGTGCACACAAGCACATATTTATTCATTTTTAGAAAGCCTGCAGTGCCCCCCCCCTTTTCCCATGAAACCTGACCATCCTACTCAGCTGCTATTCCTGTCCCTTGCTCATTTGCGTAATTTTAACACGGCAGAATATAGCTAGCCTAAGAATATTTTTTATAATTACACCCATCACAGGAACTGTCAGTATCTAATGAAGGATAATTTCAGCTATTATAAGACGCTTAAAAGATCATTTTCATGAATAATTCGTAATATGAATCATTAAATTCAAACAATGTCAGAAATTTCAAAAAAAAAAAAAAAAACAGAAAGAAAAGAAAAATATTTTAGGTGCCTAAAAGTCACCGTCCCTTTAAAGGTAGAATTCCGTTTCTTGCGTGCTCGGAAGCAACCTAAGATGCAGGGTTCCATGGCACTGGAGAGGAAGCAACATGGAAGTTGAATTGGGCCATTTCTTCTGACCCGTCTTTCTGTCCACCTCAGCTCAGTCACCTCTGCTCCTGCCACCGCAGAGCCCATGCAAGCCCTAAGTTCCAGGGCTTCTACGTGACTGTACCTGCCTCTCCTGCCTGAACAGGAAACACCTGGTCTGGAAAAAGAATGAATATATACAGTGCTGGCTCTCCTGGCACACACACCCAATCATATCTGCACCCCAGGCTCTTTGGTTCCAGAAACACCACACGTCCTCGTTGCTATCAGCTGGTTTCAACTGTCTGCTAAAGTTGGGGAAGTTATTACTATAATAAAACTGCAGGCCTCGATAGACCTTTCTTATAGGAGAACCACAGTTCTCATGTCTGGTCTGGGCCAAAGCCAAGGAAGCAGAGTGCAAGCTGGCAGGTGGGGTGGTAGGTCTGTGAGTGCTGGTGGAGGGATGATCAAGATGTGGATACAAGTGACACCCACTTCCAAGGAAGGTCTGTCTCTGTAGGAAGCACAGAGGTTTGCTGCTGACCCCTGCCTGCCAGTCGGCACTCTGCAGTGCTCACCCCCACCGGCACCTGCAGAGAATGAGCTGTGAACAGACAGTATACCTATGGTGATTCCAATAATCTGACACAGAAAGAATGACCCAGAGAAGTTCTGTTGAGTGACAATATTACCTGGAAAGGCAAGGCAGGTGTGGGGCCTCTAACTCCCTCCAAATGTCAGGTGATAACTATTTTGGAGTGTGAGGGCCCCCTGGTCTCTGCTGGAGCTATTCAGCTCTATGACTGTCCCATGAAAACGGGTATCAGTGATACAACAAATGGGTATGGGCATGTCCAAACAGAAGGGGAAGGAACGGAGAAACAGTTCAGTGACTAAGAGCCCTCACTGCTCTTTAGAGGACCCCAGTTCAAATTCCAGCACCCAGATATTGGCTGACCACTCAAAACTCTCGTGCCAGGGAAATCAACACCCTCTTCCAGCCTCTATGAGCATCGTGAGTGCATGTGCTACAGACATACATGCAAGCGAACACACAAAATACATTTTAAAAACCTGGATTTATTAAGCAAGGCTGCCTGTCCAAAGCCAAGCTGGTCACTGGATCACATTGAGGAAACACAGAGCAGGCATGCATGTGATTAGGACATGAGGTTTGCATACGTTTATATAAAAAGCCAAGCTGGTCAATGGATCACATTGGGGGAATGCAGAGCAGGCATGCATGTGATTAAGGCATGAGGTCTGAATACGTTTACATGCATCATTCGGTTCTGGTTACCTAAGAGGCAGCACTGGGAGAGATAGGTGATGTGCATCATCATATTACAATAAATTCCATTCTGTCTTCCTGAAGACAAGCCAACAACATAGGCAGGGTCGTTTAATACTTGTTCCCCAGGTCTGTGGCCCACTGTTAACTGAGCTGGCAGTTAGCATCAGGTTTTATAGGGAGAAGGGAGGAGATGGGGTGGGATAGCATAGGCTGAGTCTGTATCCCTTCCAAATGACACAACAGCAGGCCCTGGGCCTGAAGAGTTTCATCAGACCACTGATAAACAAGACATAAGCCAAGGTCAGTCCAACCCTATGCGACACTAATGCACACTAGACAAGGACAAGGACAGCTGGTCACTAAGCACAAAGAGAAGGACACCTCTTGTTCCCCAGTGAGCCAGTCACCTGAAAGTCCCACAGTACTGAATGGAGACTGACTTTCTATCAGAAATGACCCCATTCTTGTTGTCTCCATCAAAGCCACAGCACTGCTCATGGAACTCACCATCAGCACAGTGGTCGCTGAGGCCCATGGCAGAGATGACCAGTATTTCCATACAGCTGTTCTTCCTTCCGTGGGGTTGTACACCAAGGCAGGTGACATAAAACACAGGTGCTACTTCCTGGACATCCGTGTAGCGAAGTGACTATATGACAATGCCATGGGCAAACCACAGAACTTTTGAGGGTGAGACACATACCTGTAATCCCTAGGGGAATTCTGAGGCAAGAGGATGGTAGTTTTTAAGCCATCCTAAGATACAAAGTAAGACAGATAAACAAACATGAACTTGAAGTCTTAGCTTAGAAGCAATTGCAAATGAAACAGCATGGGGCAGGGGTGGGTAGTTATGTGGGGCATGCTGGGTAATGAGCCCAAGAACACACTGCTAGTGAAAGGCAGCATTAGAACTTTCTGCACCAAACTCACAGGCTCAACAGCCTCAACGCTCATGCTACAACCTTTCCAGCCGGGGCTACATAATGAATGAAGCGGTCAGCATGCCACCACCCTTCCCTTCATCTGCTGGGACTGTCTGCCACATGTCTCTCTGGTGGCTAGCAGACACTTGACATTATTAGCCTTCATATCTTATATACCACAACCTGACTTCAATATTAAAATACCTATCAACTATTTGTTGAGTTGTTGTACTATCAGCTTTCTTCATACCCACATAAAAATTCTACTTATCAAGAAGGGAGTGGCCACAGGCAGAGAACATTTACTCCAGAGAACTGGTACAGCACAAAGCCATAGCCAGATCTTCAAGCTGCCTTCCAAACGAGTAAGAAAGCTGGAAAGGTAAAGAGTTGTTCCCTTATCCTTTGTGTGTCTCTTCTTTCTTCCCAGTGCTCCTGCTGCCGTTGTTTGTGACAGGGTCTCACTGTGTATCCCTGACTATCCAGGAACTCACTCAGTAGCCCAAGATTCTAAGTTGGCTTCAAACTCAAGCTCTTCCTGCCTTGGCCTTCCCACTGCTGGGGTCATGAATGTATGCCACCAGAGATGACATTTTTGTTCATTTTCTATAAAACATTAGCTTTGTGGATTTGGTTTTGTTTGTATTTTCCAACAAGGAAAGAAATCACGAACTGATTTTGTCATGACAAAGGCACAGAAGTCCAGGAGGCAGCTTTTGGCTCACAGGTAAGCATCCCTCTGCTGTCTCCTCTGAATCCTTCATTTTATACAGGTGGCAGCCAAAAGGAGAGGCAAGGCCACCCAGCAGCACTGGGTCCTCCTAACTACCCAGAAATGGAAGCCACATGCTGCTAACAGTGTTAAAATGAGGCAATCCCAATATACAATGCAGGCAAGAATAATTCAAGGCAATGTGTGCCAGGCCTGACCTCATCTGGAGGAGTTTTAGAGAGACTGGATCCCTATGATGCTATAGGAAAGAATCAACAAAAAATGGAAATAAGGAAATGGGGAGCTAAGGAAGCTTGGCTCCAGCCAGGCCTGGAATGCCTGGAGCAAGTGCGGTCAGTGCTAACAAACAGCATGTCCCTCATCTTGTCTGTCACTCGGGCCATGGGCAGACACCAGTACACTCACTTCCCACTTCCCAGCTGGGTGTCTGCCTAGAACCCAGCTCTAACACCCAAGTGTACTTGTACACTTGGGCAGACATTTGATAAGAAAACATAACCTAAAGCATACACACAAGGCAAGAAGAAGACTTGAGCACAGGCTGGCTCACTGTTCACATTGGCTCTACCTTCAGCAGCTTCTGCGTCCCGGCCAAGGACCCAAAGACCAGAACAGGCAGCACAAGGCAGGAATATTGACAGTGTAGACCTAGCAAAGATCCTGGAGGACAGGGCTTGCTTCACACTGACCCCTTTAAAATGCTCTTTAGTCAATGTGCACTCATGTTCCCTCCCCAAATCCCAGCGAAGTCCCCACAGGCACTCGTACAGGAAGAGGCCAAACCAAGTCAGGGGCTGCACTCAGTGGTAGAGTACTTGCAAGACCTGGACTCAATCCCTGACAACAACAACAACAACAACAACAATCTAACCAATACCAACAGGCCAGACTCTATTTCCATCTTGGCAAATGTTTCTTGACTATGTCAAGAAGAAAAACAAACAAGAATGTTAACACATCACTGTGCAGGCCCCAGAGAGATGCTCAGTGGCTAAGAGTGCTCTGTGCACTGGATGCCCCTGTTCCACCAGAGGCAGCCAGCGATCAGAAGTTCAATCCCCAACTTGGGTGAGGACCTTCTACTCAACTGCAGGCCCCTCCAGCAAGAAGACCAGACCAGAAACAGAAACCAAGGAACAAACCACTTATCCAACAAAGACAAACCCAGAAATCAGCATCTAGACCTATGATCACCCCAGACCCAGATGCCTAAACCCCAGTGTAAGAACACAAGAACAGCCAGGACAATATGCCACCACCAGAGCTTAACTATCGCGCTACAGTCATCCCTGAATATTTCAGGACATCTGAGAACACAGGAAAATGACTTTAAACCAGCTTTATAAAAATGATAATAGAGACTCTTAAAGAGGAAACAAACAAATCCCTTAAAGAAATCAAGGAAGAAACACAGAAAACAATGGAGGACAAATACAAATCCTTTAAAGAAATCCAAGAAAAAAATAAACAGTTGAAGGAAATAAATAAAACTGTTCAAGACCTAAAAATAGAAATAGAAGCAATAAAGAAAACACAAACAGGGAATTCTGGAAATGGAAAATCTAGGTAAATAAACAGGAACTACGGATACAAATATCACCAACAGAATACAAGAGATGGAAGAAAGAATCTCAAGTATTAAAGATACAATAGAAGAAACACATACATCAGTCAAAAAAATGTTAAAGCAAGTCTCAATAGGGACAAGAAAATTGAAGTAACCCTCTACATCCTATCAGACAACCACAGATTAAAGCTGGATTTCAACAACAAAAAGCCTACAAACTCATGGAAACTGAACAACTCTTTACTGAATGGCCACCGGGACGAGAAAAAATATTTAATCAAGATCAAATAAATTAATTAAATAGACCTATTTAAAAAACCCTATGGAAACAGAAGCAGTCATTAAAAGTAACCCAATCAACAAAGGTCCAGGGACAGGTGGTTTAGTGCAGAATTCTACCAGGATTTCAAAAAAGAGCTAATACTAATACTCTTCAAATTATTCCAAAACATAGAAACAGAAGGAGCATTGTCAAATTCATTTTGTGAGGCCACAATCACCCTGATACCAAACTACACAAGGATTAATCAAAGAAAAAGAATTACAGACTCATAACAGTGGAGCAGGAGCTCTCTAACTATGACCCTTTTGCCTGCTTTTGGGATCCTTTTCCTACTACTGGGTTGCCTAGTCCAGCCTTAATCTGAGGGGATATGCCTAGTTTTACTATAACTTGACATGCCATGTTTGGTTGATACCCCTGGGAAGCCTGCCCTTTTCTAAAGGAAAAGGAAGAGAACTGGATTTGGAGAAGCAGTTGGTGGGGGAGGAAGGGGTGAAATCATGGTCATGATGTAATATGAGAGAGGGGGGAGAGATATTAATTAATTTAGGGGGAAAGCAAGAAAAGCACTCTGTGCTCTCACAGAGGACTTGGGTTTGGTTCCCAGCACCTACACAGTGGCTCACAACTGCCAATAACTGCAGTTCCAGGGAGGCTGATGTCATGCATACACGTGATGCACATAGGCAGGCACACACATATAAATTTTTTAAAAATTATGTATCAACTGGGCAGTAAGACCAAACTTCTGAGAATGAAAAACTGGAGAAAATGGCAACAGAGACACAGCAGGGAGCACCTGCTGGGGAGGGACCATCTGCCTGGAGGACAGGGGTGCCAGACAGGAAGAAGGTTGTGGGCTGTGGAGCTCAAGTGCAGAGGACAGGGATAAGAGCACAAGCTGGCAGTAAGGGAGCCAGGGACCGCTGCATCTCTTCAGGTAACAGTCTCCAGTCTTCCCGAGGAAAGCAGTCAGACAGGCCACTCTGCTGGGGCACAGGAGTCTGTCTACCCCTCAAGCACAGCAAAATGACCAGTTTCCTCAGGAAAGCTGTAATCAGAAACTAAAGCAGAGTGGTGTTTCAAAACCAAAGTGGCATTTAACAAACAAGCCAGGGAGAGGCTGACTGGCAGGCTGCAGACACCAGTCAAACTGGCAAATATGGAGGGGGTGAGCATTCTAAAGAAGGACCTTTGTTTCTTACAAACCACAAAAAGGAGCAAAACCCAATGGATCCCGGGTATTTCCAGGCAACTGTTTCTGCTATGGTTTGAGAGAGGAAAGCGTCCTGCTGGGGCTGAATTCAATACAGAAAATAAAATATCACCCTCTCCCAGGTCACCAGGACACTTAGGTAGGTCACTTCTGAAAGTAGGGGCTGGATTCCTCTGCAACTATGACCATGAGTCTTTGCTGAAAATTTTCCCTGACGTGATGGCACAAAAAGTGGCTTGGAGCAAGGCCCTACCCCTCGCAAACAACTTCTATCAGACATCCCAAACCCACCAGAGGCAAGGATGCCAGCTGGCCTTTCCATCTCTTTCTTCCACCTGCCAGGAATATGGATGTGATGGCAGAGCCGCAGCCATCTGACAGGTGCCATGAGGCAGTCATAAAGAGTAAAAGACATGCATCAAGAATAAGAAGAGATGCAGCTTGAGTGCCTGTGGCCAGAAAATATCCACACTAGCCCAAGCTACTTCCAGAGAGCTCATGCAAGAGAAAAACTATGGGAGCTACTGTGGTTTCAGTTTTCCTTTTGACACAGCCAAGCCTCGTCCAACCCAACATGGTATCCCAAAGCCAATGGAGGGCATGCTATGACAATGAGATCGAGAGAATCCTGCACACATCCCTCCAGCAAACATCTAACCTCCTAACAAAAATGCTGAGCACACCCACTGCAGAGTCAATTGAGGACCTGCTGCCATCCATCCCTTCCCTGACAGAATCTGTCCCTTTGTTTCTGAGCCCTAACATTGCCTGTACTCAGCCCAGTCAGTGTGTTGCTATGGGGCTACTCCCATCCCACGTGAACCTGACTTGACCACATCCTAACTGCCCTCTGTTAAGTATTTTTCCTTAAGCGACAAATATCTCCACCGATGCAAATAATCCCAAACAGACCAAATCAGACCAGATTAGAAGATGTCCAAGTTTAATGGCTGCCAGCACTCCTGGGTGCCCCCCTCCCCAGAAAAACACGGAGAGTAAAACAGAGAAGCAAAAGACCATGGGAAACAGGGAGACCATCAGAGAGAAAAAAAGGGGAGACCACATATTCATTCTCTGGGGGAAGGGCAGTTTAAATAACCTGTGGGAGTGGTCTTGACCTTCCCTAGGGAGGGGTTACCATTAGGAGGGCTTTCTTGGAGGTGGAGTTTATACTGAGGCAATTCCCAGGGGAGGGAGTTTATGCCAGGAACTGAGGTGAAGCCCCTAGCTAAACATTCCAGACTTTTTTGGATAAGGATGTTAGGGGCTGAGGAGATGCTTTTAACTAAACATTTTTAGACTCCTTGTATATATGGATGCCAGGGTGTGGGGTAAAGCTCCCAGCCAAACACCCTCTCCTACTTCACCAGGTCCCAGTGTTAAGTAAGGGATATACAGCATCTGAGGTGGGCCAGAGTTGGCCTGGCACATCTGTTGGTACAACCCAGAGGGCATTTTTCATGACACTTTGAATTTTCAATTCGGTGACAGTAAGTTTGTGTCAACTTGACACGAACTGGAGTCACCTGGGAAGAAGAACCCTCAACAGAAGTACCTCCACTAGATTGCCCGCAGGTATGTCTGCGGGGCATTTTCTTTTCTTTTTGTGGGGAGGAGGGAGCTCAAGACGGGGTTTCTCTATATATCCCTAGTTATCATTGAATCGCTCTGTAGACCAAGCTATCCTCGGACTCACAGAGATCTGCCTGCCTCTGCCTCCCCAGTGCTGGGATTAAAGGTGTGCACCACTATTGCACAGCTTTTTCTTAAAGGCTGATTAATATGGGAGGCCCAGCTCCTGCAGCAGGTAATCCTGGATTATATAAGAAAGTCATGAAAAGTGAGCTAGGAAGCAGCACTGTTCCATGCATGGTCTCTCTTTCATCTCCCGCCTGCAGGTTCCCACTTGACTTCTTGCTCCGACTTCACTCAGTGATGGACATGAAAGTGTGAGCCAAATCAACCATTTCTTCACCAAGTGGTTTTTGGGCAATGTTTTATCATAGCAGCCAAAATCTAACTATAATAAATCCTTTTTAATAAAATCTGAAATATATATGAAAAAATATAAAGGTGTTAACCCTCAGAGGTGAATACGGAGAGTATTAGCTATATTATTACTCTCTAGGCCTTTCCAATAAATTCAATCTTAAAAGAAAAAAAATCACCTTTGATGTCTGGGAACAGAATTCAGTAAAATGCACACACTTGTAATTCCAGCACTGAGGAAGCCGGAGCAGGAGGCTCCCCAGGGCTTGCTTGTCAGCCAGTCTAACCAAATAAGCTCTATTTCAATGAGAGCCTTTCTCAAAAACTAAGGTGGATGGCAGGTGATGTGGGTTAGCAGGTAAGGACACTTGCTGAGCAAGCCTGGCAACTAGAGCTCAATCCTTGGAACCCACATGAAGACGAAAGGGGATACCTGACTCTACAAAACTGTGCTCTGACCTCCACATGTTATGGCACACACCCCACACCTATACACAAAGGGGATACCTGACTCTACAAAACTGTGCTCTGACCTCCACACATGCCATGGCACCACCCCATACCTATACACAAAGTAATAACAAAAGGTTTAACAATAAAGCAGGGTGCACACATATATCAACCCTTTAAGTGGATGTGCCACTTGGAGGCTAAGGCAAAAGGATCAGTTGAACCCAGATTCACCATCGGCATGGGCGATTACAATATAGTATCACCCCTTTCTCTCTGTCTTTCTGTCTCTGTCTCTCTCTCTCTCTCTCTGTCTGTCTCTGTGTGTGTGTCTGTCTGTCTGTCTCTGTCTCTTTGTCTCTCTGTTTCTCTGTGTGTGTGTGTCTGTCTGTCTGTCTGTCTGTCTGTGGATATTCTCTGATCCATGGCAGCTGCTAGGACTTCAACACTTCAGGCAGGCACTAGAACCACTTTCCCAGGTTTTATTTACAAGACAGAAAGCTATTTCCTCACCCAGATACTATTTTATCAGGATAATGGCTGCAAAGCTTTCAGAGAGGTTTACTATACAATTATCACCATAATCGCTCACCTTTTACAAACTAATTGACAGGTGTCTGCTAATTTGTCTTGACCCTCAACTTGGATCTTCAAAACATCACCAACCCTATTTATAATGAAAATTGTCTGATGGAGGAGAGTTATCTGTCTATGTTACTTTCATTGGTTAATTAATAAAGAAAACTGCCTTGGCCCTTTAAGAGACAGAAAATTAGGTAAGCGGAGTAGAGAGAACAGAATTGTGGGAACAAGGAAGCAGAGTTGGGGAGACGCTTCAGGCAGTCGCCATAGTGAGTCTCCATGCTTCTCCTCTCCGAGATGGACGCAGGTTAAGATCTCTCCTGGTAAGCCACACCTCGTGGTGCTACACAGATTACTAAATATGGGTTAAAGGAAGATGTGAGAATTAGCCAATAAGAGGCTGAAACTATGGGCCAGGCAGTGTTTAAAAGAATACAGTTTCCATGTAATTATTTCGGGTGTAAAGCTAGCCAGCGGCCGGTGGCAGGAACAGCCTGCCGCTCCTTCTACATTGTCTGCTATTTGACGTGTCCCATCACTTGTTCCATGCACGCAAGTCCAGAAAGTCACTGTTATTATCTTCAGTCCCCAAATTAATATCAGAAACTTTGAAATAACTTCCAGCAAGAACACAGCCATTAAATGCAACCAATGCAGAGATTCAAGCCACAGTCCTCAGCCTGTCTTGCCCTTTCTCAAGGATCATGACTTCTCCAGGTTCCCTCCCCAGTGGTATCTCTTTACCAAGGGAAGAGAAGGGAGGGGGAAAGGGCATGACTACTCTACACTCACCAACACCCATAGCAAGCATGTCTGCACAAACAGCATGCTAAGAAGTGTTGAGCTGAAGGGTCTGATGTCTGCTCCAGGAGGTCCCCTACCATGTTTCCCACTAGACAGCCAGCACACAACTAGTTCAGGCTATCCAGAAAGAGGATGCCCACCCCCTTTCATGTCGTTTTCTCGGAACAAAGTTGAGTAGTAAGGTGAAACAGCAGAACAGCCTATCCAAGCAGAGACTGTACGTCCAGACCAGCACTTCAGCGAGCTCAGCACACAACACTCAGGCTGGGGATCCATACATCTCATGATCTAGAAGCCATCTGGGAGATCAAACTTGGAGAAAAAGAATAAGTGCTGAACCTAGTAGGTTAGAGCAGGAATCTTTGTTTTGTTTTTGTTTTTCAAGACAGGGTTTCTCTGTGTAGCACTGGCTGTCCTGAGACTTGTTCTGTAGACCAGGCTGGCCTCAAACTTACAGAGATCCACCTGACTCTGTCTCCCAAGTGCTGGGATTAAAGGTGTGCACCACCACCACCAGCTACAGGCAGAAATCTTGATTCCTACTTTCTGGACAGTGGCAATGATGGTTGTTTTTATGTCTCAATGGTGACTGACAATATGGCTGGAACCTGGAACATGGTATGCAGATATTTGATCAAATACTAATCTAAATGTCAACTGTAAATGTCTTTGTCAGCCTGTATAGTATAGCCGGATTTTACCCAGTCGAAGGCCTTAAGGTGGAAGAAAAGAGAAGGTCCATGGAAAAGATGTATCAGAGGATTCGGAGTCAAGCTGTGATATCAACTCTTCCCAGGTGTCTAGTCTGCAGGACACATTACAGATGATGGAGCTGAAGGACTTCCACAACCACATGAGCCAGTTTCCTAAAATAATCCCTGCATACACACACACACACAGTCAGTGTGTATCACTGTAGAACCCTGGTGTGTGTGTGTGTGTGTGTGTGTGTGTGTGTGTGTGTGTGTGTGTGTACACATGCATCCACCTTTGGGGCTTTGGTTTCTATGGGTACAGAATGACAACAGCACCAGGGAAGACGCTGGCTGAGGGTTAACCATCTATCGATATTTGACCTAAGAACTTCTCACTGCCCTAGAGATTACCAAGTTAGCTAGTCAGGCTGGCTAATAAGACTGAGGAATCCCCTTGTCTCTGCCTTGCATTTCACCATGGCTGGATTTCAAGTGTATGCCACCACAACCAGCTCTGTAAGTCATACAGCTCTATAAGTCAGGGTCTAGGCATCGAGCTCAGATCCTCAAGCTCACGGGGCACGTCCTCACAGAGCATGGCCCCAGCTCCTGGGCCATACATACATCTGGACTCAGGACTTGAGCAACATGCCAGAGGTGAAATCAAAAGCAGCCCCAGCTCCCGGGCCATACATACATCTGGACTCAGGACTTGAGCAACATGCCAGAGGGAAAATCAAAAGCAGCCCCAGCTCCCGGGTCATACATACTTCTGGACTCAGGACTTGAGCTATATGCCAGAGGGGAAATCAAAAACATGGGGAGTCAACGCCTGCTTTCTAGTCATACATGAAACTTTGACACTGGTTCCCTGCAGAGTAGGCAAGACCCCCTTAACCACAGAGTTGGCATTATGCCTAATTGGCAATCTGGTTCCTGGGGGGTATGGTGGCACTTCTACCACAGCTGTAACAATGCAGGATGAACACAAAGGTGACATTGGAACAAGAGCTGAAGCAAAGGCAGGGACAAGCTTTCACAGACCTCTGCCCCGGCTAGGAAATGCAGTGTCAGTGGAGCCACCAAAGCCTTCCTAACAAGTGAGAAGGGCACCCCAAATTCTATTCCACATTCCTTCTTCACAGAAACAGGAGGAGAGTGGAAACTTTGATTTGTACCTGTAAATTTAAAGGTTGTTAACACTATATTTTAAAAGTTAATTTTATGCTGTTTATTTTTAAAACATGGAGGAATGTGTCTATACCAAGAATGTAAGGACAAAGGTGAAAGTCCCGGGAGAGCCCTGAGGACTACTGCCAGCTTCAAACCTCAGGGAGCTAAAAAGATTCCCAGTCTCTTCCCTCTAGTGAGCTCACAGCTGTCTAAGTCAGTGTTGACAAAGATTAAAAGATACTTTATGCTCACGCTATGAAAATGTGTTCTCAGTTCCCTTCTATAACTCAGGAATTCAGGCATTGCTGTGTCCATCCCTGATACCAGAAGCCAGGGGCCATCGTGAATCCGATGGCAAAGCAGCCTTCCTCCAGGTTCCAAGAGCCTACCAGGGCCAGGCAGTGAAGAGGTGGAGAGCAGGGATAGAGCAGGAAGTCCTGACCTCTCAGGAGGAGGATCAGAGCTTGGGAAGAAAGCTGCTATGCAGCTTTGGAAAGCACTGCCTTTTAAAACAAACACATCAACACACACGCTTATGGAGTACCACGTGAGTATTCATTACGTACCTACACGTGTGTAATTTGCAATGCCAAAATCAATGGAAAAGACTGGAGGCTGGGAACAGTGTCTCACTATGCAGCTCAGATTAGCTTTGAACTAACAAACCTTTGGCCGTAGTTTTGAGTGTAAGGCTCTCTTTATGGTGCTGGCACACTGTGGCTGGTGCTCCTGGATAATTGTGGCTAAAAGGAGAGAACCACAGGATGCCATAAGCAGCAACAGAGCGGCTGAGGTGTGCCCTGAACACCCGCCATGCGAGAGGACGCCCAGGTACACGGTGTAGGAGAGTGCGGAAAGCGGCTGCCGCTACTTGTCATCTGATTGCAAGTCAGCAAGGGTGACCACACGTGCATGCTGAAACGGCTTACACCAGCTCTGCTTCAGAGCACTTGGGCTGCGGTGGAAGAAATGGAACTTCTGCTGCAATCTGTACACCACAGGCTCTGCTTGTGCGTTTGGGGAAAGTGCTCCAAAACTCCTGGCTCAGAATGCATCTCAGAGTGCTGTGGTTTCTAAAAGCAAGGCCAGGGGCTGGGGCATTGGTGCAGCTGGAAAAGTGCTTGCCATGAACGCATGTGACATCCCCAGCAACTGTGTCAAAAAAACCTGGCACCATGATATATGCTTGTAACCCAGGTTCAGTGAGATACCATGACTCTAATAATAAAAACCATAGAGGTTGGCCTCTGGCTTCCATATGCAAATGCTGTGGTTCCATAAACATAGAAGGATACTCGCAGGAAAGACAGGGGTTTTCAGGAGTGAGAGGGTAAGAGAGGGGAGCAAGAGTGAATACGATCCCAACACATTGCACATATGCATAAAACTGTCTAAGTTAAAATATTAAATAATACCAACAGCCAAGCATTACCTATTGGCTATTCACATCAACTCAATTGGCAGGGAAGCCTGTCCCTGCCATGGGCAGATACTCCTTGTGTAAACTTTGTAAATCTCAAGGCAAGTTTCCATTCAGGTCCTGCTCCCAGACTTCTTTAATGGCCCTAATGGCTTTAAGGGCCATTCCCAATGCTATAGTAGAAGAGTAGCTGGGCCCCACCCTACAAAAAAAAAACACTCCCCCAATCCCTGAGCTTGCCAAGATCAGGCCACATAATTCCTCCAATCCCATGTCACCTGGAAACTCCCCCCTCCCTGCAAGAAACCCAATATAAACCCTATGTTCTGCTCAGTTCTCTGCTGTTTCTCGCCCGAACAGAGGCAGCCACCCTCCTGTTTTTTTTTTCCCTCCCAATAAATCTCATGTGTGATGTTTGTTGTGTGTTGTGACTTTGTGGTATTCCTTGGCTCCCGACTGCCAGGATGCGTTTCCATCAGAGCTGTACCATTTACGTTACCCAGTACCTGTCCTGTGCCAGTCCTTACACTGCTATACCTAGTGCCTCACAAAGCAGGTACTGCCAACTACCCCATTTTACATATGAGAAAACTGATAGGGACGTTAAAAAACTACAAGAGGGGTCTGATTACAGCCCGGCAACTCTAAGTCCCGGGAGGTCTGGTTCTTCACCCTGCCTACTCTCTGCTGCTTACATCCCTGGTCTCCTGTGAATCAGCCGTTCCATAAGGCTCACAATAATCCACCTAAAGTCCATAAAAGTGCCCAAATCATACAACTGTTGCTAAGTCTAGTGAGCCCTAGTTTTCACTTAGCAAAGATACACAGCAGGGTTTTCTGTCTAATTCTGTTTTCTGGAACCCACCATTCTTCTACCTCAGTGGAATATGTGTTCATCCACTCCTGGAGCCTGCCCATCCAACAGTCAGCCCCTCCCCCATGCTCAGCTCCGCCTCACCTTCAGCTGTTTGACCTTCTCTTTTCAGCATCTGGACAGCTCCTACATATTTCTTCAGCTGGACTTTGAGCACCTCGTTTTCTCTGCAGGTATAAGAATGTTTAAAAAAAAACAAATTTAAAAACTGACACTTTCCACCCTAAGCAGGGGAGGGATCTGTGTGAGGAAAAGACACAGCTGTGTCTTATCAATGCTAATGTGCTGTCCTGTATCACAGCACTGAAAATGACGGGTCATACTTCTGGGGCTTTCTTTTGGGAATGTTGGTGAATGCCAACTGTGCCTACAGACTTGGAATGCAAGCATATGCTATGTGAACCCACCAGCCTGCCAGGTGCCATCCTAGGTCAGGCCCCTGATAGTGTTTTCTCCAATGGCAGGCACACACTACACACAGTTCACCTGCACCAGGTACTGTGTGTTGCATGACTTGCCTAATGCTAAGTGTTTAGACATAATCCCAGGAACTAGCACAACTCCTACTTTGTAGATGGGGCAACTGGGACACCAGGGGGGAAACCATGACCAAATCCATCCCCAACCCCACATAAGATCATACATCTTACAATGGAACACAGACACACACTGGGCTACAACCACACCCCACTTCCCAAATCCATTCCCCAGGTACACTGGCTGGTCATGTGACATGAGACTCCAGAAAAAGAAACTGACATTTCATTACCATCAACCTTATATATAGCTTGGTCCTTGAACATGTCAGCGCACCAAATCACACATGCATGCATTCATCCATTTTATCTATCACATAGATCACATAATTTGGACCCACACAAGCTCACTGAGCCACATGCATGTACTTTCTTCCACCCACCATTTGTGGAAAACTCATGATGGACCTGGACCTGTCGCAGTCTCCCAGTTCGCTAAGAGAGGAGTTTTGACAGATAATGTCTCTAAACAAGATCACATGGCCAAGGTCACCAGTAAGCCCCAGGTCTCTCTGTCTCCAAGACAGATTTTCCTGTGTCGTTCTAGAGACCAAGATTTAGTCTCTCACCAGCTACACCACAAGAGGCTCCTTGCCCACATTCTATTTCTCCCTTTCACTTCCCACCCCAGGTCTCCAGTGTATTGTTAAACACACTGAAATGTTCTGTCTTCACAATAAAAAGGTCTCAAACTGGATTTCTTCTATGACTATACAAATAAAGACTCACTGCAAAATATTCCAACAGTTAGAACACATTTAAGAAGGGGCACTTAGCTGAAAACACAGCACCTTGAAAGAAAGCCCATCAACACTCTCCTCTCTCCTGTCACACTCAGGGCATGTGCAAACAAAAATGTTTTATGGAAGAAAAACACATGTTCCCTTAACATTTTTGGCTAGAAGGAAATCATGTTCTTTGTCATTTTCTCCAGCTCTCCCCGCTCCAGGGAAAACGGCAAACCTGGTGTGCACTGCCATGCCCTACAGCATGCACAGCTAACCACCACAAACCACGCACACTCCTACAGAGTCCAGCATATGGTGCAGGACCACAGTGTGCACTTTCTGCAACCATGCTGTTTTCTTCAACTGTACCACAGCAAGCACTAGCTCAGACTATTGACAGAAATAGGTTCCTTAGTGTAATGCTACACACATGCTTAGCTGTCTGTTTACAGTGCCCCGCACCACAATGCAGTCTATAAAGACAGCACTTCCCTTTGGGGACAGAGAATATAAGGGTCAAAGCCAAGAAGCACCAGGTGCTTAGGAATTGCCATGGTGAACATATCAGCTCACTGGATGGATATCTTTGGCAGCTGCCAGTTTAACCCAGCTGGCTTTGCCCTGGTGGGAAATTAACACTTTCACACCTGTGGGGCCTGAAAAACCTCAAGCGAGAATGTGTTCATACTTTTTTTCTTTTTAAAGAATAAAGGTCTGGTGTGCTGGCCAGGGAGGCACTGGCTACTGATCCCTGGGAACAACCAAATTCTGAGTTATTGTTTTAAATTTTTATTTTGAAATAGCTAAAGATTTGCAGAAAGTTAGAAGACAGCAAGAGGCTCTGCACAGCCTTGGCCCAATTTTTCCCAGTGGGTACACCTTACATAGCCTTACAGGGCAGATGCCATCACACCCAGATACCCACTAGGAACACAGTGTATGATGAGACCATCTTCATTATTGTAACTAGCCTTGAGTACTGGAACCACTCACCCAGCTCATAGTGTGTCTCTGAAGAGAGACAGAGACTTCAGTGACCACAGCAGTCAGATAGGCTGTGCCAGTAAAAGAAGTCAGGTAAGTATTTGGGACTCGGGGATAGTGGCAATTTTCAAAAGAGTTCTTATCACTGATGTCCTCCACAGGCCTGGCTCTATTGAGTGGTAGTGGAAATTAGCATCTAGGGCAGTGGTTCTCAACCATCCTAACGTTGGGACCCTTTAATATAGTTCCTCATGTGTGGTGTCCCCAACCCCAAAATTATTTAACCACTACTTCATAACTGTAATTTACTACAGTTATGAATTATAATGTAAATATATGATATGCAACTCCTGTAAAAGGTTCATTCAACCCCCAAGGGGTAGAGATCCACAACTGAGACCCATTGACCTAGCAGAAGGTCTTCATCACTAGCTGAGTGCCCTTGAAGGAGACAGTGGGACCTGGCAGCCCATCTGTCCTCTTTCTCTTCTCCTGGCCCTACAGTGACCGACTTTGCCCCACCAGAGAATGCTTCCTCACTACAGATTCAAAAGCAGCCAATAAATCACGGACTAAAGCCTAACAGAACTGTGAGACCGAACACCTTTTGCTCTTTTTTGCTGACTGTCTCAGGGTTTTGTGACAGTCACAGAAACCTGGCTCATTTCAAAGATGCCTTTTCTGCTTTTTCTTTCTTCTCTTAAACTTCACATATCACTATCCCAGTAAAACAATTCTCATAGTTTGAACAACTAATTAGCAAAGAATTTTTAAAAACTGAATAATTTAAATTTTTTATAACATTTACTTGTTTACTTGTGTGTTTGTGGATGTGTGAGGGCACACACCGACACTGGACACCACCAGCTACTCCCTGAGCTATCGTGTCCATCATAAGGAAGGCCTTACCTTGTAGTCAGAGAAGCTATTTAGAATGCATATTCTGCTCGCTGCATAATCTATATTACGATTATAATATATTAACACTTGACTACCAGTGGCACTGAAGTGCATTAATGCCAGCCATCCTGGAGATTAATCTCAGCTCCTGGTCTGACCAGCTCTCAAACAGTGACAGCGACCTCAGCTCCTGTTCTTACCAGTTCTCGGACCCTTAGCTTAACCGTGACAGCAACCTTAGCTCCTGCTCTCCGACACTTAGCAATGACAGTGACAACAGCTCCCCCACCCCAACCCCCTGTTTTCACTTGTCACTCACTGGCTGTCAAGTGATAATTCAAGTGGTTCATAAATGTCTCACCCTGTTAACAACTGTAATATTTGCTTCCTGGGGGTGAACTGGACTTCTTCACTCCCTCTAGTGGCAGTCACGTGTCACTTCTGGGATCAATTACAAGAAGACTACAACAGTCTCTTTCTCTAAAAGGTTCCCATCTCTTATTCCCAGCCAGCATGTGAGAAGCCACAGAGCAGAAAAGAGGCCGCCTGGCAGCTTCGTGAGTAAGCCTGGAAACACACCGTATAGCCCCATCAAGGCTTGAGTAGTGACTAGAACTCCAACCAACACTGTGGTTAACCTCACATGAGCCTGGCCAGAGGGACCAGCTAAGCCCCGCCCAGAGGCCTCTGACCCTCTGAAACTATGAAGAATTGGGGAAGGCAGTAGCTAGATTGAACCTAGGATCTCAGATGCCAGGTGAGCACATTACTGAAAGACCTGGATAAAACCAGACCCCTCTAGCAGGAAGAGAAGAGCCAAAAATCTAAGATTAGCCACTTCACTGACTCTGTTTCAGGAACTAGCTGAAGATAAAGTTAGATTGTAATCTTGAGAATAATTTTGAAAAACAGGGAGTTACACCCTTGTGATTATCACTGGTATTTTCAGAATTTTCAATGATCACTGGTATTTTTGGAATTTTCCAATGATGCCCTCCCCCTTTGGATTACTGGGTTGTGATTTCTTCCCTTAAATACCCCTTCTCCCAGCTACTCGGGGTCGAACTAATCCCCTGCGTGGGTTATGAGTTTCAGCCCCAGTGCACTGGTACCTGTCAGTAAACCTCGTGTGATGGCAGCAAGGACAGTCTCTCATGAGTTACTAGGGGGGTCGTGTTATCCCGAGACTTGAGTGAGCGTCTCCGTACACTGGGGGGTCTTTCATTGCCGCTAAGCACAAGTTACAGCGCCAGCCTAATTACCTAAATTTAAACTGATCCATGCAACTTTATGTGCATTCATTCACTTTATCCACATGGTAATCCTATGAGGCATTTTTACTCCTGATGCTGAGCCTAGGAGCGGAATATAGGAAACAGAGGTAAGACTTTCAGAATTCAAATAGCTTGCCCAAGGTAATTAACTTTCTCTGATCTCCACCCTTCGTTAAAGTGGAGGTCAAAGACCTATTTACGTCCAGCTGAGCACAGCGGAGGCCCTCTCTGCACCTCACTTCACTTCCCTAAATAGCAAAACTCAAGAAGCTCTGAGGATTGGCACAGCGGGCACAATTCTTCAAACAACCACTTCTCTGGACTTCACGCTGGTGCTGAGCATCGTCAGACACATAATGTAGGGGCACAGGACAGAATGGGTTCCCCCATCCTCACAGAGGTGGGATTCACAAAAGAGCTGTAACCTTACAGGTCAGCAAACAGGTAGCGGAGTTCCAGACCACACCACACCTTATAAAAATGAAGGGGGGATAAGAAGGAGGGTGCAGGGGGGTGGAATGTTTTATAGAGGGTCTACAGGGCTGTTCTGAAAGCTGACAAACCTGAAGAAGGTTTAAGACTCCTGCTTCCAGAATCAGGATGAAGGACAGGGTGCACGTAAGTCACCTGCGTGGCTGTGAAAATGCAAGTTTGATTCAGAACAAGGGAGCAGAGCCTGGAAACCTGCATTTTTAAGTGTTCCAGGCAGGCTGCCAGACCCAAGACTAGACCAGAGGGAAGGGCTGGGAAAGCCCCAGGAAGCTGGAGAGACTAGAACCAGGCACAAGTCATGAATATCCCTGAGCCAGGGCAAGGACCGAGAGCACCCAAGGAATGGTGTGAGGAAGACACAGGGGCCATGTGACCTTCTAGAAGGCAGCCATTGCAGTCAACCAGCCAAGAAATGATGGTGGTCAGGACTGGAAGGCCTGGCAAGTAGCCACAGAGGAGGAGAGAAATCCACAGCATTTCCTCTACAGGAGTCCAGGCTGCCAGCCCTGATCCGCCTGCTGGCCACCCTGCAGTTTCCTTTGAAAGCTCAGGGAAGATGTAAATCATGGAGTAGGTGGCAGCAAGTGCTTCTCCTACAGCTTCCAGTGACTGCAGTAATTAATGTGCGCAAGTCAAAGCAATTATGCCTGCTGGATGTCAGAATAAACAACCAGCAGCCCCAGACAGCACCATTCAAAGGATAATTACTCAAAACAAAACCAAGGAACCTGTTAAGTGCATTTGTTAATTCACAGGCATCAAAACACCACAATAAGAAACACCTACAAAACTCTGTTCTCCTGGGCCCATGAAAGCTTGGCCTAGGGTACCTCAACTATACTAGCCACTGATACTCAGTAAGCACGGCATCTAGTTACACTAAACTTCTAGAAGATGGTGTCTGAGAGGCCTGGTTACACAAAGCCATGAGAACTACCTAAAGAAGATAGTAATGGACCAGCCTGCCTCCATCTTGGGCTTAAAGCCATCTTATAGGAAAGACAAACTAAGCTCATTCCTCTTTATAATTAAATCTTTGTTTCTCAAGGATTGGGCTTAACTAAAAAAGGTTCTGTACTGCCTGTTCCAGGACACAGCAACCATGCTTTGTTCAAGCAATTATTTGTCACCTGCTGTTGTGACTACCTTAAGACCACCTTGCTCCTGTAGCCCAGCCTACTGTGCCCACCAAATCTCCCACCTGGAAGCTCCCCTCCCCCGAGCTATAAAAACCTTGTCTTCCTCACATCCAGGGCGAGCCTCTGGAACCCCACCTTAGGGAGAGGTGGCCTGTGTACATGAACAAAACAGCTTGGTTTAATTAATTTGGCCATGATGGTTTGGGTCAGTGACCTTTCTCCTTCTAGTTTTGGGATTAACAGCAGGAACAACAGGTTTAAACAAAAAATTAGGTCATTAAACAGAAGTTTAATGGTATTTAAAGCAACTCCTAAAACCTCAAGATCACTATAAAATGTACTATCAAAGCTACCTGCATAACTCTTAGTCTCCTCCTACCCTCCCCTCTTGTGGAGGCTTTCTACCCTGGAGTCTACTGTTACTCTGAGTGTAACACATGTTTGTATGTCTCTACAGAACACTGCTGCAGTCCAAGTTCCTACAATAAGCAAGGGCTGCTGTCAATACTTACAGACTTAAGTGTCCAAAGAGAAGTTACATAATTTCCCTAGCAAATGACAAGAGCTAGGATTCAAACCTTGTAGTGTGATTCCATAGTCAGAGAGGGACCAGTCTTCCACACTGAAGATCACCGGCAGTATAGGAAGCTACTACACTGTTCCTCCATAAATGTACTCTCCAGGTTGGACCCTCGCATTTCCTGCCTTGCAGCTGTCAGGGCTCCCAGGGATGCTAAGCCAATCATCCAACTCAACCCCTACACTGCTGTAGAGTTTAACTTACCACGGCCCCTCCCTGTGACATGCCTTCTGACACCCTGTGCCATTATTATGGCTGACCTGATTTTCTGTCTGCCTGATTTTCAACACCTTGGCAAACATCTATGAAGTGCCCAGATATCACCTCAAAAAAGATACTCAAAACAAGTGATAACTGGTCAAGGACATCCAAGAATGGACCTGAGATGTCTGGATCTCAGCAATTCAACCCCTCCAACTCCTGTGAGGGGTGGAACAGGGAGCAGGGTCTTCCCTTCCTGAAATATTATTCAGTTCCAAGGCCAGTAGCGGCAAATTACTTAAAGGAGAACTGAACAAATAGCCAAATGTAGCTGGGTAGTGGTGGCCTATGCATTTAATCCCAGCACTCAGGAGGCAGAAGCAGGTGAATCTCTGAGTTTGAGGCCAGCCTGGTCAACAGAGTGAGTTCCAGTTCAGCCATAGCAACACAGAGAAAACCTGCCTCAAAAGAAAAAATATATATAATTAAAAGAATAACCAAATTCATCAGATAAATTTATTCAGGAGCCAGACTCTTGCTACTGAAGAAAGGAATAACAAATATGTAAGGGAAAACTGGGGAGGTCAAAATTCAAGAAATAGCTTTGAACTCATGAAACCGTCCCCAAGAAACACAGTAGCACCCTCACTGGGCAAAGCTGGGGCAATCTGACCACTGAAATAGTGAAAGAAATTACTTATGAGATAGTGAATGAAACAGAAATGGTTAATATAAAAATTAACAAATAAAAAATTAATTACAGTAGAATATCCATAGCTCCAAAATCTTCTTCACAAAATACTCTTTGCAAAGGGGCAAAGAGTAGCTTCAGCAGAGCACTTGAACTGAGTGTGGGCGGAGACGGGAGGAAGTGCACCACCACCTACAGAGGTGCACAGAGGACCTGACTCACCTAAATGATAACCCTAAAGATGCACAAACTGAATCTAATCATAAGGAGACAACAAATAAAAGCAGGACATTTTGCAAAGTAAATAGATGTAATCTTTTAAAATGTCAAGGTCATAAGTGTGAAGGCTAAGGAGATATAACTATTGTGTATGCGTACAACAACAATGGGTCAGTCACTCTGGTGTCCATTATTCTGCAGGCCAGGAAACATCTAGGACAAATGGTGAGGGCGGCATGGCATGAGGCTATGAGCAGCCAAGTTTGAGTGTTGACTTCTGACTGCCGCCGCTGCACTGCAGTGCCAAAGAGAAGGCCTGCCCATGGGAAGCACTTCAGTGTATGAAGGACGAAGTTAGAAGGAGAAAGCAGATTCCCAGACCCCTCTTGGGAATCACATTCCCTGGAGTAGGACCTGGAGTCTGCACTTTAATAAACACCAGGGCACTCAGCCATCCACTCACAGCACTGTGCCATCCAGCCATACCATGGTGGCGACAGAGACCCAGCAGGGACAATGCTCTTCTTCAACTGCTGCCCTCAACACAGTAGGGCCTGCTCAGACATAAGAAGTTTTGGGCCAGTTCCTTTTCTCTCCAGTTCCCTCAAATAAGACAACACCCAAGGGCTGCCAGGGGATTTGAACTTCTCCTGCTGCTCTGTGGCTTGACATGTGTAACAGCATCTCCAGTTTGGGGATACTGGGGAGAACCATTTCTCTATTTCTTCTATAATCCCCACCTGGTAAATTCTACTCAGAATGTCATGCTGGGTCCTACATTTCAGATCCCAGTCAGGGAAACAGACCAAAAAGCTCCAGGAATTCATAGAGGTAATGAATGGCCAATGACACACCTCAGAATATCCTGAGCACAATGGGAAACCACAGGCTCTCTAAGCTCAAGAGCTGAAACCACACTTCACTTACTTCCAGCCCCCAGAAGTCACTTACTAAAGGCATTCATATAGCAACCTGGCAGCTGGCTTCTTACATCAGGCAAGACCATGTGAATGCTGGTCTTCTTTCTGTGTCCCCTTGGCCATGTAAATAAGAATCAACATATCACCTGCATTCATAATGGTACCGTACTGGTACTCACTTCCCGTTGTTACATCCATACTTCATTCATGATAATACCGTACTGGTACTCACTTCCTGTATGCTACATCCATACTTCCTTATGTTATATCCATACTCATAATAATATTGCACCGGTGCTCACTTCCTGTCACACTTTAGTCAGAGTGTTCAAGGACAAAACATCATGATGCTTGCTTTTAACTTAACTACATGCACTAAAAAGAGCTTATGTATATAAATAAAACACAGAGATATGTAGACAGATGTGTCCCAGAGATACTTTACTATCTTTATGATTATTCTATAAGTCTAAAATTACTACATAAAGTTTAAAAAAATATATTCCTTGACTCAGAATATGGCTTAGTTTGTAAACTGCTTGCACACAAGCAGAAGGACCTGCTTCAGTCCCCAGGCACCTGCAACCCCAGGAATGGGAAGGCAGAGACAGGTAGACCCCAGAAGTTTGCTGTCCAGCCATTCTACCCAAATCGGTGATCTCCTGGCTCAGTGATCTGGAGAACGACCGAGGAAGACCATATGAACCTCAGGCTTCCACACACACGCACACTGAAGCTCACAAACACAAATCCCTTGGGGAAAGAAACACCACCGCTCCCTCCGCTACCCCTCTTGCTCCTCAAACGGAGGTTTATAATGATGGTTTAAACAGAAGAACTCGGAGATGAATGGACTATCTTATAACATACTAAAAAGGATGTTGACTTGGCAAATAAAAGCACAGAGTAACAAACTTTAGGTGGAGTCAGGGAATATGACCCAGGTTCAAAGCTACAGTTCCCTCTATGACAATACAGGCTGAACCATTCCAACAGAACCTGGAAACCACTACGTAGCAATTGGGAGGTTGGATTGCCCTTCTTATCTTGCAACCTGCACTTGAGAAAGGGGGAAAGAGCCAGCAGGCTGGGAATGCAGGTTTCTGTAGGTGTTGGTACTGATGCAGTGTGGGCAGACTGAGACATAGTGTCTGAATAACAAGCCTCTTGAGACCACAGGCAGCAGACTGGACTGTGAATGAAGGAAGAATTTTAAAACAGTAACAATAACAGGATGCAACAAAGGAGGCCACAAAGCAAAGACACAGAAATGCCACTGGAGAGAGCAGATTATTACAGCTTGTGAATTGGAACTGTGGACTAAAGGTTCCCAGGCTTATGGAAGCCTCAGAGAGAGCATGGAGGTTCCAATTAGGTGCAAACAATTCAAGGCTACTTCGCTTAAAGGTCTAGGTTCCGCCTGAAAAAGCCAAGAGCAAGAATTGCCTTGGAAGCCTTGCAATGACTCTGGGTCAGTGCAGAGTGGCTGCTGCCCCTTTAGACAAGAAAAGTACTTCCCACAGTTCCTCCAGACACTTCCTTTATCTCTCACACTCAGACAGTGCCTCACTTCTGTTAGACCTGTCTATGGGCATTCCAGTCTGGGACACCTACTATACAAACTCTGCAGTAAGACAAGTTCCACAAACAGCACTGGGCTTGGAATTTCAGGAGTAAAACAAGGGTTACCACAGAACCTTGGATACAAATTCATGTTGACAGTGCCCTGTGATGGCTTGGGGATGAGCCACTACAGCCTAAGCGACTACAGCATGGCCACTCACTGCACTGCTGCAAAATCAGCCCCAGGAATCTAACCAAGTGAGCCATACTTCTAAGGAAACAATTATTTTCCTCTTGACATCTAATGAGTGTAAGAACTGACACAGCAAAAATAAAACCAAACTCCTTCAGCAGTTTGTCACTAATATTAGTCAGTACACAATTAGGCCCCTAACACTGTGCTCCCTTCCACCCCAAAACTTGAGGACAAATTATTGTAAAACTATAGTAGATATCCCTACATAGAGAGGTGTGTGCTTCTGGACTCCAGGCTGACAGAATAAGGGTGGTGTGAGAGCACATTCTGCTCCTTCAGCCAATAGCTTTTAAGATACCAGCCCACTTGGGCATGGTCTCTTATACTGTAAAAGCAGTGGTAACCATGTGCCCACTCTCTTGCTTCCAGCTTCCAATTCCGGCTGCTAGACTCTGTTCCTGTTCACGCAGGACTGTTGTCTAGGACAGATTCAGACTAAAAAAAAGACCTATAAATGGGTCACAGTGTAGGATAAATGTACGTAGGCTAGGGAGAGAGAAGAAAAAGAGAATAGAGAGTTAAAAAAAAGTAAATTGTTAAAAAAAAAGTCTTTAAAGAGACAAAGTACAGATATAGATTAAAAGGAGTAAAGAAAAATAAGCCACATAAAAATGGAAAATTCACAGAGTCTGGGTTGTGTGTATTGTTGTGTTATCTTTGAATTTTTTGACTGTGAAGGAGCTAAGCTAATTTTTCATTGTATGGGCTGAGTTATGTAAGAAAGCAGGTTAAGTAAGTTATTGAGGGTAAGCAAGGAAGAAGTGTTTTTCCATGCCTCTGCTTCAGTTCCTGTCTCCAGGTTCCTGCCCTGAGTTCCCCGACATCTCTTCATGATGTACTACGCTGTAAGATGAAATAAACCCTTTCCTCCCCAAGCTGCTTTTGGTCATGGTGTTCAGCACAGCAATAGAAAGCAAACTAGGACAGTGTGGGAAGAACTTCAGACATTCAAAGAGTGGTGTGTGTGCAACTACACATGTTTATTCAGTTGGAAAAAGACAGAAACTGAAGCCAAATGTGTAAACCATAAACATCCGGGCTCTGTGTCGCCGCAACAACACCTGACAGAAAGAACCTGGGGAGGAACAACTAGTTCTGGCTCACAGGTAACCAAAAATACCCATGTAACTGTAAGCTTCTATTTCAAGACAACAGAAGCCTCAGAAGAACAGTGCAAATCACAACTAGAAAAACTCAATACCAAGGACAGACAGAACATAGGAATGAAAACAAGCTGTCTCAATAAACTAAGAGGAAATGAAGTGATAGGAGAGAGATCTGCGACAAAGCAGTAAATGTCAAAGACCCAGCATACAGAGACAGGAGCCTGGGGAGGAGAACACAGGAATGGTCACCCAACAACACTTCAACAACAAACATCTGGACAGACATGCCACAGAGCACAGGCATACACATGTCCCAGGAATACGGACATGAGTGACAATGACAGAATCTATTCTGAAAACCTTACCTGTCTCAGGGAGAAGACAATTCTGCAGTCAAGTGCTCTCTAAGGAAGGAAAATAAGACTAACCTCCTCCGATAGCACACTTCAAATGAATGCAGTGGCACACTTTATGATACAAGAAAATGCAATGTGAAGATTGGGAGTCAGCAAAGTTGGCTTGAAATGGAGAGAATAGAAGCAGCACCAACAGGTAAGAACTCCGGGAAGTCGCCGCTGGCTCCACTGCAGATACAACTACAGAACAAACCTGAGGAAAGAAAAAGCTTCGCTTCTCACACACGGCAACAAGTGATGCAGCCACAGAGCACAAACATGTCAAACTGTGTGCACCACGGCTGATGGTAAGGCAAGCGCACACTGGCAATGTGCCCGGAAACAGCACCTAGAGTATAGGGAGGCATATGCAAGACATGCTATCTGTCTAAGCAATCACTAGCATATTGGGATAGCAGATCTGATGCTTTTCTCTGAGACTTTATAAATATCTATGCACAGGAATATACATACATACATACATATGTGTATAGGTGTGTATAAACACATTCTTAATATGAAATTTTCCATGATTTCATCTTAAAATTCCAAATTCAGTATGATAAGGGTGTTTGCTTAACCACTTACATTGTGGCGAGTACCTTCACCCACCAACCCATGTTACCAGCCCAATCTTTTATGTATTTGTATATCTTTTCCCCTCATACAAGGACTCCCAGGATGATATCATCAGGACATAATATACCTACACATTTGCTTTAAACCATATACACAGGTATTCTCAGAACAACAATACCAAGTCTCTATGGTAGACAAGAACTCAAAAGAGTTAGTGTGTCTGTCCTGCCACTTTACAAGGAGAAGAAAGCACCACTCGTTAGTCTGGACTCTACAAACTTCTACTAACAGGGTGTCCACACAGGTCACCACTGCCTTTGCTGTTCTATCTGAGAAGTAGCCCTTCCCTCCTCAGCTTGCTTTTTGCTGGGTGCTCTAGCACAGCAACAAGAAAAAGGAACACAGCCAGCAGACCCAATGGTGGGGAGATGAGGCCTGGGACAAAGAAGACTGGAAGTCAAAGAGGGAAGACCAAGCATGGCCGCACAAGGCTGGCTTGTCTGTGAGGGCTGACTTGCCGTGTATGACACTGCTTGCTTCTTGTTTCTAATGACAAGCACTCATCACAAGGTGACTAAATGTGCCAAATTATGCACTTATTCATTTAAAAGAATGACTAAAAAGGGGGCTAGAGTTGTGGCCCAGTGTGGTACAGAATTCACTAGATGACCAAGACCACAGGTTCCATCCCAGGAAGAAAAGAAAGAAGAATGGTGGGAGGGAAAGAGAAAGGAGAAGAATATAAAAAAATATTAGCAACACAAATGTATTTTAAAACATTGACCTGCATGTTAGATGGCTGATTTGTAACATATGTTACATATCTCAATAAAGCTACTTTTAAAATGAAAATAATTGAGCACTATAGTGATACTTTACATTTTAATAAATAAAGCTTGCCTGGATATCAGAAGGGTAAAACTAAGCCACTAGAAGTCAGGTGGTAGAGACAGAGGCAGAAGGATCTCTGTGAGTTCAAGGCCACCCTGGGCTACATACAAGATCAAAAAAGAAACAAATCCAGGTGGTGATGGCTCCTTTAATCGCAGCACTAGAGAGTCGCAAGCCTTTAATTCCGGCACTAGAGGGAATATAAAATGGGAGAGGCTTAGTCTACTTAGTCTGCAGTCCTTGATAGAGATAAGACTTTTCTAGTGGCTTGGCTGCTTTGCCTTTCTGGTTTTCAGGTTGAACCCCAGTATCTGTCTCTGGGTTTTTATTATTCATGCTACAGAGCACTACTACAGACCATGCACTGAGACGCCACAAACCACTGGGAGTGAGAGAACAAGGCCAGTGGGGACTGCTGTGAAGACAGCATGTTTATGTAAGTCACGCCCACACTACGAGAGAAAGAACACAGGACAGTCACATATGGAATCAAACAGAGCCTTAAGACCCTACTTCTGGTGTCTCCCGGCTCAGCTCTACTCCATCCCAGTACACAGCTAAACAAACTGCAGCTGTGGTGTCCTAGACACTGGCCTGTGACCACACCCAACAGAGCCAAAACTGTAATGAACCCCACAGTCTATCCTAGAACCAGCAGACTTTCCTACCCACCAATGCCTAGGTCACAAACCCTGAGCACTAGCATTTGAGATCAAGACCCAGTATGTCATGGTTCAAACTAAAGCATCATGTGCCTTGTTATATAATAAATAGATAATATTACATCAGATATATATTGTATATAACACCTGGGACATACACAAACCCATGCTACAGAAGATTATGACTTATCCCAAGACTCAAACTAATAAAGATCAGAGCTTTGGACCCAAACCTGAGGAAAAACTATGAGGTGTCAGCAGTGTAACAAAACACCCGAGGCTGGCTGAAACAACCAGCACTTGTTTTTCACAGGTCTAGAAGCTAGAAGTCCAAAACCTGGGTCTCTGATATGATTCCCCTGGGGCCTCTTTCATCTTCTGTTCCCATGTGACCCTCTCTGTGTGGGCTTTGGCATCTGTCTCTCCCTGTACTATAAGGACATTTCAACTAGATACAAGCGTGCTGCTATAGCCTTGATTAACTCTGTTTATCTCATTATGTGACCTACCTCCAAATATACTCACACTGGGAGGTGGGGCTTCAACATATGATTAGAGTGGGCAGAATTAATAATAAACAGTGACCAACATCTAGCAGAGGCCAATACCTGCTGTAACTTTACAAGAGAGGAATCAGCAACCTAGTAACAGCACAGAGACGATGTAGATGACCCTGGAATACCAACTCCATAAACAGAGGGACTCCCAAAAAATTATTCCCAAACCAATCTTTTAGAAATTCCCAAAGCATTAAGTGAAAAATAATTAGAATTTCTTATTAGACCCCTCAAGAGAGAGCATTTACTGGTCCTCTTACTTCAGGGTCAAGAGAATCAGTTTTTTAAAGACTAATAATATTTTTGGTTTATAGAATCATTTTCTCCCTCCAAAGAGAAAACCTGCCAGACACAGAATCCCCTTAACATGCTGCTTATTGAAGAGGAGCAGAGTGCTGAGCAGCTGTCCAGTGAGCTACAGGGCACATGCTGCATCTCCAGGTCTTCTCATTACACACTGCTCACAAATACCCACAGTGCTCATGTGTGTTCCAACACTGCCTGCACAGTCATCAGACAGCTCACAAGGTGGCCAGTCAATCTGTCTTTCTGTCTGTCTGTCTGCGTTAATTCCCTTCTCAAGCCCAGCCTGAGTCAAGCTGTTGCAGAGCTGGCCAGAATCCAGTGACAAATCTGTCTACCTCCCACCTGCATGGCATTGATTCTCTAGACAGAGACCAAGGCAGAAAATCTCAAAGGCCTGCATCTAGCCAGGACGGGACCTGCTCTTGGCCCCACAGTGAGTCGACAGACTGATCACAGACTAACTGTGGGCCCCTTGCTCTCTGATGGGTGCCATGCCACTCACTACCTTACATGTCCCATAATTCCAACGCTCAGGAGCACCAAAAAAATGTTCTGCTACCTTTTGGGAGATGACTCCAGAGTAGAGTGGTGTGGAAGGTCCTTTTGTATATGTGTTGTTCTTATTGGATAAGGAATAAAGCTGCTTTGGCCTATGGTAGGGCAGACTATAGCCAGGCTGGAAGAGATAGATATAGAGCGAGTAGGCAGAGTCAGAGAGACACCATGTAGCTGCAGAAGGAGAAGGACACACGGGAACCTTACCGGTAGGCCACAGCCTCTTGGCAATACACAGATTAATGGAAATGAGTTAATTTAAGAAGTAAGATTTAGTTAATAAGAAGCCTGAGCTAATAGGACAAAGAGTATGTAATTAATATTAAGCATCAGAGTGGCTGCTGTCCAAAGACCTCCATAGCTGTGTGTGATGACTGCTCATTCCCTCACAGAAGGACCCTCATCTAAGTAACCAGTCACCTCTCCCAGCCATCTGCATTCCATTCTTCTGTATTTTTCCATGTATTCTCTAGTAATAACTCAAGACATCACCCCATGAACTTCTAGCAGCTGAGGTGAAGCCCGGGTGTGGTTGAGCTTCCTCCCTGGGGAGGGAGAAAAGCAGCCCTGAGAAGTCACCTCTCAGAAGAAAGTAGTTCAAGAGCAGGTAGGACTCCAAGACACTCAGTGCCCAGGGCACCTGTGGCAAGCCAAGGATGGGGGCCTCCACAGCAGAGCAGAGCAGTGCAGGAGGCAGGAAGAAGTGCAGCACACAGAGCCAGACAAAGTTGGGTTGGCTTCCCTGTGTGGCCTTGCTGTGGGACTCTGGCCAACGGGGATACTTAAACCAAGGAGACTTAATGTTTCCTATAGCTTGTTCCTCATGGCTTATTTCACACCAATAAAAGAACATTTCTGAGGTATTTTAAATTTAAGTATAAAGGCCAGAAAATGGGGATAAGAGAAGAGCCATAAGAAATAATTCACTTAACAATGTTAGTCAAAACCAACAAAATACTGTTTATGGGCTGAAGATATGGCTCAATAAGAACACTTGCTGCAGAGCATGAGGACTGAGTTCAAATTCCCAGCACCACATCAAAAGCCAGGTATTGCCAAGCACAATACTGTCCCAGTATGGAGCAGAGATAGGAGGAGCACTAGGGATTGCTTGCTACCTGCCTCACACCAGAATCAGGGAAAATGCCATTTCAAAGAAGTAAGGCAAGAAAGTACTCCCTATGGTGAGGAGGAGCTTGGCCCTGCTTCAGCTTGATGTGCTATGCTTTGTTGATTCCCATGGGAGGTCTTCCTTACCCCACTGAATGGAGATGGAGGAGGAAAAGAGAATTGTGGTTGGTGTGTAAAATAAATTTTAAAAATTATGAATAAAAAAAGGCAAAAAGTAATAGAGCAGGCCACTTGATGTCCTCCTCTAGACTCCAATCATGTACACATATGCACACATGCACACACACAGCACATACACATATACCCCACATCCACACACACAAATAGCATTTATGTGGAAACCTTGATCAAATCTCATCACCATATACACAACTCTGTGCTTTCCCACGTATCATGTAAATTATTTGGACTTTTGCCCCCAACCAACTCAGGAACTAGAAGCACCTATGCTTGTGGATTCCTTCTGCCCTGAGCCCCCTCACCAGCTCCAGGCCATGCTGCTCCTCTTAGCCATGGCCAAGACCCCTCCCTGAAGTTCAGACGTGTCTTCTCCTTGTTGGCTCTTAACTTAGCCAAGTTAACTTGGTGGAGTTAACTCAGACAAGGACAAAGCAGACAAGTGAACCAGGGAAGGAACAAGACCTCCAAGAATACGGACCTCCACTGGACCACAGAAGCTCTGGGCAGTCTGGATGTCCAAACAGGTGACCTTCGAGTCACCTCTCTGTGAATGACCCATCTGTGTGTCTGGCAGAGCTCAACAAGGACTGTGAAATGACGCCTGTTCTGAGCTGCAACAGTCGCCGGCCACTGGAATCAGATCTCTCAAGAGTCAGGGAAATGAGGGAAAATCACACAGCCATCCATCCCTGAATGGGAACAGTGACTTTATCATCTGCAAGCCATTTGGCAAACTGAGATCTCATCACAGGGTCCTCCAGAAAGTAAAAAATTCCTCTGGACGTAGATGAAGCATCATATGTCAATGAGCCATGTCATGAGTTGTCACAATATCCCTGAGGTACCCTCAGCCTTAACCACTTCCAGATCTCCCAAAGCAAAGCTCCTAGACCAAGGACAGAAAGTTTCACCTTCATCGTTGGCCTGAAACCACAGTTTGCAAGAGTAACATAGATATAAATGGACCACAGGCTACTTAGACTTAATTCACGATATTCAGTTGGACTGGTCTTCCTCATTCTAAGCACTTCCAAATACACTGCTGGTCAAGCTACTGGTAGGAGTGATCACACAAATAAAAGCAGAACTTGAGGCAGGAAATGCACATAGACTCCTCAGATCTCTGGCATTTGTGTCTTTATAACAGTTTGTTTTGTTTTGTTTAAGACGGGGCTTCTCTGTGTAGTCTTGGCTGCCCTGGAACCAGGCTGTCCTCAAACTCAAGAGGTCTCTGCCCCATGAGTGCTGGGACTCTAGTCATGCACCACCACAGCAAACTTTGCATTGGTCCCCTCTCACTTGCAGTGACTCCCTAGGATATAGGTGGGAAAGACTATGATAAAGTGGCTCAACGTCAAGATCAGCCCTGACCAAATTTAGTACCCTCACCTCTGGTCCTCTTCCCTCCCCCGTCTCCAACTGGCTCCTTCACACCTCAGCATGAAGCTCTGCCCAGTACAACTTAGGGCAGGTTTCTTCCACTGTGCTCCAAGATCATCTTTGGCTAACATCCCTCCAGGCACAGGTCACTCTGCACCCTACCCTAGGCCCATGTCATCTCTTGCTGCTTTTTGACAAAGCCCTACCTGTGATCTCTGTGGACCCAGAACCTATCTCTTTGGCTGTCACACAAACATTTGTTCTACCAAGAAGTTTTGTGATCTCCTGACCGCATTCTCAAGCTAGCCCCCTATCTTGACTGCTGCTCTCACGGCTACTGACAATATTGTCACTCTGGATCTTAGAGTGGGGTTGGAACCCGTGCACACACTCATAGTAAAATATATGGATGCTTAAATCTGTTCTATAAAATGGCAGAGTATAGAGCAAATTCTAATTGGTCTTAATAAAAAAAAAAAAAAAAAACCGAGTCAGATATAGGGGTAAATGCTGAAAGATCAGAGAAGCAGAGCACTCAGCCACTAATTCCTACCTCTAAGAAATCCTCAGACCAAATGGGCGATCCTGTCTCTAGGAATCCTCAGACTGAATGCAATCTCTACAAAACCTCAGACTGAATCCTGAGCTCCTGTCCCCTCCCACCTTATCTTCCTCTCTCCTCCCAGCCATATCACTTCCCATCTCCACCTCCCGTCTCTCACCTCTGGGATTACAGGTGTGAGCCACCACTGCTTGGCTCTGTTTCTCTTTTAGACTGATTCAGTCTCGTGTAGCCCAGGTGGTCTTGAACTCACAGAGATCTATCTGACTCTGTCTCCTGAGTGCTGGGATTAAAGGCAATCACTGTCTGGTGTCTATCGCTAACTAGTGTGGCAAGCTTCAGGCAAGCTTTATTTGTTAAAAAAACAAACATTATCACCAGAGCATAGTATGTGCATAAACCCTCCTGTATATCATCTGTGATTGACTTTTAAAGCCCTACACAAAGGAAGTACTATAAAAATATTATTGTGCAATGCTATTTAGAGAACCAGAAAAAATTGCACATGTTCCATATAGACACAATGTTTTGAGTCTCTCTAGCTGGCTTAGAAACTTACTATGTAGCCCAAACTGACCTCCTCCCCAAACATCTCCTCCTCCTGCTTCCACTTCCCAAGTACTAGGATTATGAGCATGTACCATCATACTTGCTTTATGTGGTGCAGGGGATTGAACCCAGAGCCTCGTGCATGCTAGGCAAGCACTCCACCAAGTGAGCCACATCTCCCAACCACAAGCTTTTGTTGCAAGCTGAGGAGCTAGCTGTCTTTCCCGCTAGCTAGAAACCTGAAAAGAAGGACAGTCAAGTCACTTCATGCCACCCCTGCCCAGAGAAGACAGTCTGGGACCAAACCAACATGGAGAGAACAAGGGGATCATGCCTGAACCAGAAATGTACCTGTGTCATGTGAACCCATTTACCCCCTTTCCACATCAGCCAACTTTCATTCTGTTTTCTGAAACCAACAGTCCATGGCCTTAGATGACACACAGTCCCCTCCAAATGAGAACCAAAGCTTATTTAATATCGGAGTGATTGTAGAGCCCAGAACAGTAAGATTCTAGTGCATGTAGTTGAGTCAGCATTCAGAAGCTGGTGCTCTTCCACCTGCACGTGTCACTCTTCCTTTGCACGTACGCACAAACGAGCTGACCTGAGACAAAATGACAGCGAATTATCTTTTCAGGCCACTGAATCACTGAGCTAGCTGACAGGCCTTTTCTGTGACACGTAGACACTAGAAAGCAGACTGTGCTAAGGAAAAAGGTGTTTGCAGATGGGATGTCACTCCAGCCAGTCTGCACTTCAGAATGACTGTCTAAAAAGGCCTGTGTTCAAGGTAGAGCATGAGGCCTCTGCTAGCACTCATTAGTTTCATTCCCGATCCGTCCTGCTAAAAACTAAACACGGCAGGTTCTTGATTCACTCATGTTATGCTATGGCACTACAGAGTCAAGGACAGCAGTGGGAGGAGTTAAAAGCCATGAACGAATGTGTTCTGTGTGAACTCCACCAACCAAGAAAGAAAACCCACGGCTCAAACAGGTCAAATGCTCAGGCTGCTCCCTTTGAACTCCATCTCACTTCCAAGTGAGAAGCAGTCAGTCAAAGAACACACCTGACACCCACAGTAAACACCAGCCCCAGGCCATAGGAAAGCACCCTGGCTAAACTTCCACTGTGCTGACAATTGACAATCCTACTGCCTAGAATATTGTCCTCCCCTCCCCCAGATACTGGGAGAACTGGCTCCTTCTAATTCTTCAGATCTATGTGCCCCACCACCAAGACACTGATCCACACTGCACCTGGGACTACGTGAGTTACAACTCTGCATCCTCGGTGGCATTCCGCTGTACAGGACAATGATCAAACCCCCAAGCACAGTATGCAGGACTTGCTGATATGGCCTCTGCCCTCTCGACTCCTCTTGTTCACCTCAACAAGTCGCCTTCCCACACTCCTAGAAAAGTCTCCTCCCAGCAGGAAGACCTGAGTCTGAATCCCAGCAACTTCAAGAAGAAGAAAAGAAGTGTGGCCATGTGTGCCTATAATTCTGGCGTTGTGGAGCAGAGACCTGGGAGCTCCCTGGACAGCTAGTCAAAACACTTGGCTTGGTGTCCACTGAGAGGCCCTGTCTTAAGACAGCAAGTCAGACAGCAACAGAGGAAAACATCTGATGACCAACTCTGACCTCACACACAAAAATAATAAATAAATAAATAAATAAATAAATAAATAATAAAGCTGCCCCCTACACCACCTTTCCAACTGACAAACCCTAACCATCTTTTGAAAGGAAACTTGAGGGCATCCCCAAAAAAGGCTGGCATCCATTGTCTCATAGAGAGCACCATCCTGGGCTCCCCACCTTCCACCAGAACCAATGACTACAGAAGCAGGCCCCTCCACCCTCCAGGAGCCCCAGAACAAGGACTGTCTTCCTTCACTATTGCTGCCACTGCCCAGCTCAGCGACTAGCACAGATTCAAGAGTATCAGCCCGCAGGCCTACCATGTGCCAGACTCTATTACACTGAGCCCGAAGTCAGCAAATCAAGCAAAGTCCTGATGCAAGGGAGCTCTAGGACTAGCTCAGGGCTGAGACAGCCCATAGGCCAACTTCATCCTGTTCTGCCTTTTGTTTCCACTGATTTTATTCATGTATTAATTTACCTATTATAAACTTCTCCCTGCCTTTCTTCATATTCACTCCTTAGCCTTTAATGGGAAATGCATGCCAACTTCTGGTATCTCTGGAAAGTAAGATACCCTGCCACGTCCAAAGAGCCAAGCCAATGCAATGGATGAACATGCTAGAGGGTCAAATTGATATCAAGAAAACAAGGCATGGTGCCAGGGTGAAGTGGGAGAGTGGCTTGATAAGGCTCCTCAGAGGCAATGACATCTGTGCTGGGCCTGGTCCCCTGAGCAGGACCCAGCTGTGCCAGGATCTGGAGGACAGCATTTGGGAGGAGACCACTAAATGCAAAGTCTGGAGCAGGCTGGCATTCAGTCACAGTCCAGCAGAAAGGAGATGGTACAAAAGGGAGGTGATGGGACCTAACAAGGAGACTGCTGACAGAGGAGTGAAAGCAAGGGGCAGTGGGACTGGCAATGTGGAAAGCCCAAGTCCCATACGCTGCCAGGCCTGCAGGCACGGGTGGGAGGCAGGAGCACCAGGGAGACCCAGAAGACCCCAAGAGTTCACTGAGCAGGAGCCCAGCTGAACCACAGACCCTAGCTTAAAGGAATAGGGTGACAGAAAAAGATGCCTGAAGTCCTCCTCTAGACTTCCACATGCACAAGCGCACAACCCAAAATTAAAAAAAAAACGTGTGCATGCATGTGCGTGTGTGTGTGTGTGTGTGTGTGTGTGTGTGTGTGTGTGTGTATGCAACTTCAGCATTATCTTTTCAAGAAGGACATTTAATCCAAATATTTGAGGCCAAAGCCTTGAGAATGAGGTGGCAAGAACTTGCCAAAGCCTCCAGCAGCTGCTAACACACAGCAGCATTCTGATGAGCAGAAATTGGTTCATGATTCTGCTCAGATAAGTGGCCAAATACAGTGCACTCAGCCACCATTGCTGAAAAGATGGCAGGTGCAGAACTCAGCCAACTCCTGGGACTCAGCAGGCTGTGTGGGATTGGAAGGAAGACTAAGCCAAGGCTTGGCTTAGCTGGGAGTCTCACGCACCTGTACAGGTGCCAGCCATTGCTGGGAGCAAAGGAGGTCCTTTGTTAGACTGGTGTCCTCATCAGGGGACACATGGAACCTTCACTCAGGCTAATTACTAAGACAATCAACAAGCTGGGCCTCTCGCAGGCAGCACTTACGGATTGTTCGTTACAGGGCCGCCCTAGCAGAATGCATGCTACAAATCTCATTCTCCAGCCACTCTCAACCAGAGCAGCAGCTTCAGTCCACAGGCAAGGAGATGCCCTTCCAAGTCAGAATCAAGCCAACCAAAGTGTCGGAAGTCAGAACAGTGCCCATCCCATCTCCTCCCAATGTCCCCAACTTCCAAATGAAGAAACAGGTACAAAGACACCTGAGCTCACAGCAGTGAGGGAGCTCGAGGTGACTCCAGTATGCACTGTGCAACCCTCAGTGCTGTTCTGCCTTGCTGCCACAGCCAGTATACAGCTAGGCACATCGTCTACGTTGGAGAGGGGCCTGCAGGGCTAACAAGGGACATAAAAATACTCCAGCAGTACAACCAGGAGGCCACAAGGACAAGCATTCTATGGCAGGTGTTCACTCAGTCCACTGGAGGTGGTTACTATTTTTGCATCCGAGATCTCACATTTAACACAGTCAGACAGTGCAGTGCAGAAGGCACCCATCAGCTGGGGCTGCTGGGAAGATGCAGAGGATGAAGTGCCAGGGGCAATCCTGGAGGCTTCTCAGAGGTAGTAACATTACAGTTGGCTCTTGACACCCTTGGACACAGGTGGGAAGGCACACACAGATAACAGAGGCACAAAGGGGTTGACTAACCCATATCTAATAATCTATGTAACACCACGAGTGGTGTCTTACCAGGAAAGATTCAGCTTGCATCCATCTCGGAGAGGAGAGTCATGATGACTGCTTGAGGTATCTGACTAACTTCCCTCCTTCCCAGCATTCTGTTCTATCTACTCCACCCACCTATGTTCTAACCAATCACATCAAGCAGTTTCTTTATTAATTAACCAATGAGAGTCCTCCATCACAGAGAGCAGCACTGCTCTCTGTAGAAACGCTGTGCTGTTTCCATGTCACCAGACACAGATCCTCATTTCATAGCTCACACGGACCTCAGAGAGTCCTGCATGCTAGTGACATTTTCATCTCTGGGACAAAATACCAGGCAAAGACAATCTCAGGGGGACAGGGTTTATTTGAGAGAACACAGACTAACAGGGAAGCAATAGCAGCAGTAGCCCAAAGTAGCTGGTCACACTGCACCCACACTTAGGAAGCAGAAAGACGTTAAGTGCCAGGGGTCATCAGCTCAGTTCATGGACCCAGCCCACAGACAGGGGCACCCACATTCAGGGGTCATCAGCTCAGCTCATGATCCCAGCCCACGGACAGGGGCACCCACATTCAGGGGTCATCAGCTCAGCTCATGACCCCAGCCCACAGACAGGGGCACCCACATTCAGGGGTCATCAGCTCAGCTCATGATCCCAGCCCACGGACAGGGGCACCCACATTCAGGGGTCATCAGCTCAGTTCATGGCCCCAGCCCACAGACAGGGGCACCCACATTCAGGGGTCATCAGCTCAGTTCATGGCCCCAGCCCACAGACAGGGGCACCCACATTCAGGGGTCATCAGCTCAGTTCATGGCCCCAGCCCACAGACAAGGGCACGCACATTCAGCATGTCTTCCCTCCTTAGTTGAGTGTCTCTGGAAACACCCTTAAAGCAGATCCAGAGGAGTGTCCCCTAGGTGACTGGAAATCCAGTCGCAGCAACAGTGAAGACTGGCCATCATGACAGAAAGCCCAAGTTTCTATTTGCTGACTGAAAAATCCAGAAAACAGCCAGGTAGTGGCACATGCCTTTAAACCCAGCACTCAGGAGGTAGAGGCAGGTGGATCTCTGTGAGCCAGCCTGGGCTACAACAGCTAGTTACAGGACAGGCACCAAAACTACTGATAAACCCTGTCTCAAAAAAAAAAAAAAAGAAAAGAAAAGAAAAGAAAAGAAAAGAAAGAAAGAAAGAAAGAAAGAAAGAAAGAAAGAAAGAAAGAAAGAAAGAAAAGCAAAGCTTGCTTCATAACCTTCTTCCATGGACTCTGCATCATGTCCAGGCAAAGGTTTCAGAGGAGACCCTGGCACACTGCCACTGAGCAGCAAATGGCACTTGGGATGGGTACCGTGAAGCTCCCCAACCCTGGCCAGCAGCTCCTGGCAGCAATGAAGTTAAGTGAGAGTTGGGGCGGCCCAGGTGGACAGCTTACCTAGCATGAGTAAGGTCCAGGTTCCATCCCAACACCTCCAAACTGGGAGGAACAGGACAAAGGGTATCTGAGCATAATGTGCCCGTATCCCTCATCTCCAGCCTACCTGTGACTTCACACAGCTGTGGATGGCTTACTTCCTGCCCTAAACACCAAGGAGTACCTCTGCTTCCTGCCTAACAGTTTTCTCCAGAGAGAAGGAATCAGACACCAAGTAGGGCATTCTGAAAGCCATTAGCACCCAACAATAATCAGGGAACCCTCCAGCTGCCCAGCCTCAACCATCCCCAAAATACCCCTGACCCATCTACTCCACTATGTCCACTGCATTCCTATTGGCCCGCACGCCCCCAGACCCCACACTGTAGTAGTTTCTCAGGATCAGCTCCCAAGTAAGCAGACTTGGACTAGAACAGGGTTTACCTGCAAAGTCCACCTGGAGGGCACCCAGCAATACTTAAATGCCCCGGGGTTTACCCATACCATTAGCTCTACTCCCAACTCCCAGAAAGGCCTCCCCAAGGACTCTGCACTTCCATCCTTTGGAGACTAGTGAAGAGTTAGCTTTGACAAGAACTCGTTCACCTGGGCAGCTGGCCAATCATCACAAAGGCCTGGAAGCAGCCTACTTCATAGAGTAGGTCACAGAAATGGGGGTGGCAGCCTACTTCCTATAACTAGCATGGGAGACAGCCAGGCTGGCCCTACACACCAGGATCCCAGCTAGGACCTGTCCCTCATTTAGCTTCCCTGAGCTTCTTGATAACCCTGGAGGTATGAAAAAATGGAGGGAAACTGAAGCAATAGGAACCATACAGTTTGCATGGGAATAAGCAGGTCACCTCCCAGAGTGGCCCTTTCACCACAGCACTGCCACCAGAATAGGACACTCCAGAGGGTAGACTAGACAAAGTCTCAGTCATCAGCCCCTTTCATGTCCCACCAACCTCCACTCAACACCTCTCCAAACCCGTGTGTCGACAGCTCCACAGATCTCTCCCAGACTGAACCCAGCAGGGCCACCTTCCATGTTCCTAAGGCACAGTCTGCCTGGAGAATCTATGGCTTCTCCCCGCTCCACTCCATGGGTACATATGCATGCAGTATACATGTGTACATGTCTGTGTCCATGTACACATGTATGTACTTGCTGTACATGTGTGTATATGGAGGCCAGAGGTGTGCTGGAGGTCTTCCTCTGGGACTCTTCCCTATTATCATTGTTGTGTAAGTGAGTGTGTTCATGCACACACCCACAGGGCACAGACAGTCAGAGGACAAACTCCCAGAGCTAGTTCTCCTATACTATAGGTTCTGGAGATGGTTCTGGTTACCCTGCTGTGCAGCAAGCACTTGTACCCACTAAACCATCTTGTCAGCTTTCTTTTTCCTTTCTTTTTTCATTTCTTTTTACTTTTTTTTTTTTTTTGGTTTTTCGAGACAGGGTTTCTCTGTGGCTTTGGAGCCTGTCCTGGAGCTAGCTCTTGTAGACCACGCTGGTCTCGAACTCACAGAGATCCGCCTGCCTCTGCCTCCCGAGTGCTGGGATTTCTTTTTACTTTTTTTATTTTTTGAAGCAGTCTCCCACTGATCTCAGAGTGTATCAGTACATCCAACTAGCTGGCCAGTCCCAGGATCCTCCTGTCTCTGCACCTCAGCTCTATTATAGATGTGGTACTACACCCAGAGAACAAACCTAGGTCTTCGGGCTTGTGCTACTAAATACCCATCTCCCCTGCCCATGTCTGTGGCTCTTCTGATGATAATCTCACTGCCATGAGAAGGGGTTTGCCACCCAGGTAAACAGGTTTCCGGATCTGTTCTTGAGGCAGGTCCTCTCCGCCACCTGCTAGTAACCTCATCCTTGTTCTCTCAGGAAAACGTTCTCTGGCTCTTAGCCTGAGCGGCTCCCCCAGTAGTAGGCTGAGTTGTATTTCCATGCACAGATAATCACAAAATTACACTATTACAAATCTTTGAACCAAATCTATTCCCTCCTGAGATGCAGCTTTCCCTTCTGATGAGCACAGAGCAGGGAAGGAGTAGCGAGCGTGGGCAGCAACAGGAGTTGGACTAGGAAAGACTGCAGATCAGGGACATGCAGCACAGAGCGTGGTGGGGGAGCAGGAAGACAGGCCTCACTCAAGCTACACTCTTTCACTCCCCATATGCACGCCTGTGACACACTAGGCTCTGGATTCCCACCACGAGGATAAAGAAATGATGTCTAGGAACTAGCTAGGAGTGTTCTCCCATGTGATTCAAGTTGAGCAGAAGAGCCACACCCTAACCACACAGGAACATGGGGTTAGACACAAACCACAGTGAGTGCTACTGCCATGATCAAAACCTGAAGTGTCTCCACAGTCTCGTGTTCTGATCACATTTTCCCCAGCTGGTGGCACAAGGTAGAAAAGCTATGGACCATTAAAGGAGGGGGGGGGGGGCGGGCTGCTGGGAGAGGGCCACAGCAGGCAGGCCTCTGAAAGGGATACCCTCCCTGGCTCTAGTCATACTTGCTGGCAGTTTCTGACTCACCACCACCACCATACACATCCAATCTGTCACACCATCCCTGCTGGGATTGCTGGGACCACCCAAATCCAGAAGCCAGAACAAGCCTGCCGTTCCCCAAGTCAGAAGTGAGAAAAATAACGAGACAACTGTGAAGAAAAGTGTTAGGTCTCAAGCCGGAGGCTTGAGCGTACCTGGCTGCCAGGTTCTCCCAGCATCTCCCAGTCCCTGCCTGCCACAGGATGAGGCTGGGAAACCCCACCCTCTACCCTGAACTCTTCCCCCAGAGGTTCTTCCCTATACAATCCAGTCATTTTGGTTACCTGCCCCTTTTTTTGTACCTTTGGTCTTCTGGATGCTGCACATGGTTCCCCTCTCCCCTCTCCCCCTGTGGGCTCAGGAACATCACCACTCTGGACTCTCCCAGAGGTCCCTGCCTCTAGCTACGCTCTCCAACTTATCTGCAATCTCTCTCCTCCATCAGTCCTAGGAGCAGCTACGTCCTTTCCTTTATCTTTCTTTCTTTCTTTCTTTCTTTCTTTCTTTCTTTCTTTCTTTCTTTCTTTCTTTCTTTTTCCCATTCAAAAAGACTGCTGGAATCAACTCTGCTGGGTTTGGGGACTATTGAGGACTGGGAAGCCAGTTCCCATAGAGAACAGCTGGCCCTAACAAAGCCATCTAGGCCTGGAAGATCTCGCTTCATCCTCAAAAGTAAATGTGGAGGGTTTTTCCTCCTTGTGTGGGCAATTATATGGTAAGCCAGCTGCCATTTTTTCTCAAAACAAAAACAAAAACAAAACTGAATTCTAGTGCTATGTGAATTGTTATAAGGGGAAGCAGAGAGGGACCTCCAATTATTTATGACAAAATGTGCAAAAAATAAAGAGATTTTTAGATGTAATCATTGGTGACACTTTACTAGAACATTCTCTAATAAAACCTGTCCCGGCACCTCAATCTTCCAGCAGGAGGAAACCACTGCCATCACAGAAAGCTGAGGAAGACAGAACAGGACTGCAACACATCAGACAAATTGCCTTCTGCTTGTCTTCAATTTAGAGCCCAACAATTTGTCTTCCTGTCACACTGCCTGGCTACATGAAACCACATTTTTAAGAAAAATTTAAAAAGCCACATTTAAAAGTTCATTGCAAAGACTGAGAGGGAAAGACAATCCACAGGAAATCTCCGAAATCTCCACAGGCGCCTTGGGACTGACTGCTGAGGCAGGGTGGGAGACCACGGAAAATCCAGAGGGAGAGCAGGCTCAGGATCTGCAGGCTACAAGACAGGAAGAGCCCACCCCAGCCCCAGAAAACGAGGGAGTGGCTTCTGTCCAACTTCTCACTGTCCCTGACTGGAAACAGCTCCAGCTGGGCCAAAAAGAGAAGGGAAAGATGACAGTAGCAAACACGACCACAGACATATTCCATGGCAATCCCAGAAACCAAAGACACTCTGGTAGCCACACAGCAGATGTCAGTCAGCAGGCAGACAGACAGACATCCAAACTCAGCCATGCCACTGAGTGTAAAATCTTGTTCATAACACTTAGCTTGCCACCTCCCGTGACTTGAAGAAACAGCAGCCCTGGCTCACTGCCACTGTGGCACTAACGGAGCTGGCAGACATGAGACAGAAGAGTCCTGGAGCACAGAAGATATTAAAAATTAATACACACACAATCTTGGGAGCTGGAGAGATAGCTCAGTCTTTAAGAGAGCTTAATGACCTAGCAGAGGGTCCAAGTTCAGTTTCCAACACTCATATCAGGTGACTCATGTCCACCCCTATGCATCTTCAGCAGGTCCAACACCCTCTTGTAGCCTCTACAGGCAAATGCAGCCATGTGTATGCACACATTACACACATAATTATAAAAAGCCTAAAGTAAATCTCATTTGTTATGAATCCCTGAAACTGTAGCATGTATGAGACACATTCAACTAAGCCTAATGCACCTACCAGGGTCAGACTCTCTGTGAAGAACGTGCTGTAAAAAGAGCCTAAGAGAAACCCGAGTAACCATTAAAGTTCAGAGAGAAAGCCATGAACACCTAGCTGCACTGCTAGGAAAGGAAGCCCCAGTGTTCACTTTCTCCTCACACAAGCATGGGGAAAACACCAATGTACCCCTTCTTCCTGGGCTGTAAATGAGCTTTTGGTCCAAGTGAGAGAGGCGGTGATACACAAATGAGATGCGAGAGAAGGATCAGAGAGCTGGGGCTGAGCACTGGGGCCACCTGGCGACAGTCCTCAGTAAGGAGAGGAAGTCAGCCTATGGTCAACAAGAATACACAGAAATGTACTAGAGGAAACTGTGAGGAAATTCAAAGCTGAATGGAGGAAGAGGAAACAAATGGGGAAGGAGGCACAGCTGCTTTGAAGGGTAAGGACACTCTCTCTTCAAAGACCACTAAAAGGAAGACATCTGTGGGTACCAGATATGGGCAGAAATGTCACTGACACTCAGCAGGACACTTCCTAAAGCAGGCAGGTCATAGAAGGGAGTGCACACCAATTCCTAAGTGCAAAGGAGGGCTTCATGCATGACAGTGGTATGCGCTTATTTGCACTGAAAAAGTGACATCAGAACCAACTCCAATAGGACCGCTGTAAAAACTTCAGACACAGCACCTGGATGGCTGCTAATTTCACTGCTGACAATATAGCAGTATAGTATATGTATAGTGTACTATATAGTATAGTATACAGGTTTTCTACTTGCTTCTATTTTAGCAGTAGAAGGAATTGAACTCAGAGCTTTAAACATTCTAGGAAAGCATTCTACCACTGGCATCTATTTCTGTCCCCTTCATTATGCTCCTCCTTAAATTCTTACCAGTTAAATTCATATGTAACTATGCTGCTGGGATGGCTCAATAGCTTAGGATACTTGATAACCTGAGCAGCTAGAGCCTTGGGATATACACGGTAGAAGGAAAGAACTGACTCCAACAAGTAACCCTCTTATCACTACACATGTACCACACGTGCATGAAACATACATATACTAACTATGGTGTGTACACATGAAAATAGGTAAGGATCATAAAGACCTTTTTAATTCAGCTGGGCATGGCAGCTCACACCTTTAATCCCAGCACTCAGGAGGCAGAAGCAGGTGGACCTTTGTGAGTTCAAAGCCAGCCTGGTCTACATAGTGAGTTCCAGGGCAGTCAGAAATGCATAATGAAACCATGTCTCAAAATTCATATTATCACCAATAATTTAAAGGTAAAACATTTAGGTTGTTCTTTAGGTACTTGTTATGGTTTGAATCTGCAGTGTCCCCCACAAGCTACTGTTTGGGGAGGCTATGGAATTTCTAGAGGCAGAGCCAGGATGCTGGAAATAAAGCACTAGGGGCAGGCCTCTGAAAGCTACAGCCCAGCTCAGTCCTTCCCCTGCCATAGTGGAGGGGAAATAAGCCTCTTGCCTTTGAGAACCTCTGTCAGGGATTGGGTCATAGCAAGGCAAGAGAAACTAAGGAAAGCACGGAACAGGCAAACAGGAGTGGTTAGTTAATTAACAGTGCTAGGGCCAACAGGGCCACAGAGGCTTGCTAAACTAGTCCACAAGTATTGAGACATTCCTGAACAAAACATTAAGCAGCAAGAAGAAATACTAAACTCTTGGGTTAAGGATCTACCTCAGTGGAAGACTTGCTGAGCACGTACAGGTGCTGGTTTTAAGCACTCTTCAATTTAAACAAAAGGTGGCTGGGAGCTGAAAATTCTGAAAGTCAAGGTCACATGTCTACTAGCATTGAAGGAAACACAGTAAGCCCCAGGTTGCATCCTCCATCCTTCCTACCAGTTAAAGAACATTATCTCTTGTGTAACAAGGCAATTCCCGCTTCAGATAAAGGAGTCAAGACAAATTAGCCTCAATCTACACAAATTAACCCAAATCACAGGCTGTGACCCAGCCAGTGACCCAGGAACAGCCACTTCTTCACAGCCTGAAGCCTCTTGACCCTGTAACCATGGTAATTGCAAAAGACATAACTGTGGTAGGCTATCTAGAGATGTGCTCACCAATCAAAAATTAGCTCATTCACCAACACCTTGGCCATGACACCACGTCACAGGGCCTGTGTTTCTAAAGTTGTAGCACTGACTCACTGTGCTAAGAGCAGATGCTTCACAGCCCTGGTTAGCAAAGGGGCAAGGCTCCCATGTGAAGAAAAGAACCAGACAGTAATACTAGCACTAGTGAGGACCTGGGTAAGATCTGGTCACCTTATGTCCAGCTCTATACAAAACTTGTTCACATTGTGATTATACCCACTTAACACAGACAGCAAATCTTCTGGTAAGACAGTTCCTAATCCAAGAACCATACAACTAGAACCAGGCTTAAAACTACTGGCTCAGCCAGGCAGTAGTGGTGCACGCCTTTAATCCCAGCACTGGGGAGGCAGAGGCAGGTGGATCTCTGTGAGTTCGAGGCCAGCCTGGTCTACAAGAGCTAGTTCCAAGACAGCTAGGGCTATTACACAGAGAAACCCTGTCTCGAAAAGACTACAGGCCCTATCCTCTGCAATGCTTCAACCATGCTTAAAGCTAGGCTCCTCCAGCCAGAGCCCTCACCCTTCAGCCCACACCCACTTCTTCCCTTAGACTGGCTTCCTTCCGTTCAGGACCAGGAACATGTAGCAGGGAACCTGCACTCAGATCAGAGCAGACAGCTTGGCCCTGTACATCTTGTGCCAGCCTTCTGTTGTCTCTCTGCTTTCTGATATCCGATGGATGACTTTGCTTCACCGCAGACTCAGACTCAAAAGGAATGGAACTATCACCACAGACAGAACTTCTGAAACTGGGAGCCAAGACAGATCTCCTTCCTTTACTTTCCCCAGTGGCTGTCACGGCTGGCTGTCATGGCTGACTAACAGCCAACTCCTCACTAAGACTTGTGGGACTGTCTCTAGCCCTTTTCTCACTCCCCAGAAGCACCCTGAACCCTGGGGTTCATAGAAGCTACCTGTGGCTTCAGGATAGCCTCTTCTTTTGTGAGGTGGGATTCCCCTCTGTATGTTGTGAATATGTTTTAATACAACTGGTTAACAAAGAAGCTGCTTCGGCCTATAGCAGGGCAGAATAGAATATAGCCAGGCTGAAATATATATATATATTTCATATATATATATATATATGTATGTATGTATGTATGTATATGTGCACACACACACACACACACACACACACACATATATATATATATATATATATATATATATATATATATAGAGAGAGAGAGAGAGAGAGAGAGAGAGAGAAGGCAGAGTCAAAGAGATGCCATATAGCCGCTGAAGGAGACAGATGCTGGACAGAACCTTACCGGTAGGCCACAGCCTCATGAAAACACAAAGATTAATAGAAATGTGTTAATTCAAGATGTAAGAACTAGTAAGGAATATGACTAAGCTATTGGCCAAATAGTATTATAATTAATAATAGTTTCTGTGTGATTATTCAGGTCTGAGCGGCCAGGAAACGAAGGAGCAGTCTCAGTTTACAACATGGTGCCACAACATGGGTCTACTACATCCACATAAAACCCGAGAGATCTTGGGAAGAAATTCTAGATACAAAAGAACAGAGTTAAGCATAGCTTCTTGGTAACCACATTTTTTCAGACAGGCTCTGTTTTCTGTAGGCAAACAGAGGCACGGCTCCTTTAAGACTTCCTGACTCAGTGGTAGCAGCAAAAAAATTGCACAGCTTCTTTAACAACCATCTTCCTGGTTCATGCTGGCAGAACAAACTCTGGCTCTTTGGGGAGATCCTGGATTTAAATGGGGTCTGTGAACAGCATGTTACAATTTGCTTAATGGCTACATAGACCAACTTCATGCCTGGACCTGGGGCCGTGTGCATGGCTTGCAGAGGCAGTAAACATGCCTTCGCCATGTTGGACTGGGCGGAACAAACAGGCAGGGTCACAGAGTTGGTCCTAGCCATGCCCGCTAAGCATTTAAAAAAAAAGTGTTCCTGGTCAGAAAATGATTACAGATACATAATAAAGACAGATCCAGATGAAAAAGACCTCTGAATGGGTCACAGTGTTGGGTAAATGTATGTAGGCTTGGGAGAGAGAGAAAAAGAGTATAAACATTTATTAAAAAAATAGGTTTTAAAAATAAAACAAAGTCTTTAAAGAGACAGGAAAGGTAATATAAAAGAGTACAGACAGTCATAGATTAAAGGAGTAAAAGAAATAAGCCATGTAAATATGTGCACAGAGTCTGGATTATGTGGATTATTGTGTTTTATTTTAATTTTTTTGACTGCAGAAATATTTGATTGCGGGGGCTACTAACTTAAACCAACATAAAGGTATCTTAACTTCAAAATTTGAGTCTAAGTATATGTTATTTTGGAAAAGAGGTTCTGCTTTTGTTTCCACAAAGGATGGGAACCTGTGGATTCCTTCCAGACTAATGTGATTTGATGGAACAAGACCCTCCCCAAAAGGTCTCTGTGAACCCTAAAAATACTCTGCCCAACAAACAGCAGAAAGCAGTTTAGAGAAAACTATGCCCAAATTCCCAAAATGATTATTTATAAAAGTTTGTTTTCATTTAAAGGGAAATGAATTTAAGTGATTAATGATTATAGTCAATTTCTAAAGAAAAAAACAAGGGGGATATGATATAGAGATGAACACTTTGTATTGAATCTTGATCTATTGATACAAATTTAAGATCAATTTTGTTACACTGTGAGTATGTATTTCTGCTCTTGTTTAAGGTATTATGTTTATACAGCTCATTTAAAAATATAATATATAATTAAAATTACAGATTAATAGTCATTTATAATAGTCAAACTTGTAGTCATGTTAGTTAAGTTTTCTAGATATATAAAGATGTTTCAGTTAGATAATCTTCAACACTTCAAAGACCTACAGAATATGGCATTTAAAAGGTTTTAAGAATTTAGACTTTTCTTGTCAATGTCTGCTTCAGGCAGCACCAATCTACTTTAAGAGGTTGATGAGCATTGAAGAAACTCATAATGGAATCTGCCTTCAATATAATAAGGCTAGGCATTTAGGCAAGAAACTGCTCTTTCCTGGACTGCTTGATTACAGTATGTCATATGAACTAGACATGCAAGACCCACAGAAAAGTGACTGCTGAACATTTGAAAAGACGGGATGGTCCTTCAGGGTTCCTGCTTCACAGAAGAAACTGCCAGACATTCTGCAGGACTCAGAAGAAAGTGACTGACAAACTGCCAAGAGAGGCAAAACAGTCTTTCAAATTTCCTGCTTCATGGAAAAGTCTGCCAGATACTAGGGGCCTGTAGGCTGAAGATGGATGCCCCAACATTACAGAAGAACTTTGGGTAACTGCCCAGGTATCAAGATGTCTCTGTCAATTCTAGAGTTATGAAAGTTGTTTACAATGCACTTCCTGTTTTTTTAGGTAATATTTTTTTCCTTCTGGGGTCTTTGAAGAGTTGAAAATAGATAGTTATAGTTTTCCTTAGTTATGATAAAAGGTAAATTAGGTATGAAACTTTAGACAAAGAAATATTGTAACTGTAATTCTTGATTGATACCTGTTTTGTTATATGTAATGTTACTAAGTTAAAGTTAAAACCTTCTTTTTATTTAGACAGAAAAGAAGATATGATGTGGGATGCCCCTCTGTATGCTGTGAATATGTTTTATTTCCCTTGGTTAATAAAGAAGCTGCTTCAGCCTATAGCAGGGCAGAATATAGCCAGGCTGGAAGAGATATACAGAGAGAGTAGGTGGGGCCAAAGAGAAACCATATAGCTGCTGAAGGAGACATTGGACAGAACCTTACTGGTAGGCCACAACCTTGTGGCAATACATAGATTAATAAAAATGGGTTACTTCAAGATGTAAGAGCTAGCTAGAAATATGCCTGAGTCATTGACCAAACAGTGTTGTAATTAATATAGCTTCTGTGTGATTATTTGGGCCTGGGTGGCCAAGGAACGAACGAGCACTCTCAGTTTACACTCCTGTGCTGCTCTCCTTGTCACAGACTGTCCTATCTATCTGAAGTGCTCCTATAAGCCATCCTTGAGTGAAGGTAGTAATGAAGACTCACAGATGACACACCACTCATTGGCCACACTGTGCCTCAAGCAGCAACCTCCTCGCCTACAGGCCTCACCTAACCTCCTACCACGCACGAGGGCACTTCTAACTGCTGTCCCCATTCTGTAAATGTAAAGCATCAAGGAAAGGGCATGTGCTACACAGGGTCACAAGTTCCCCTCAACTACACACAGCTAAACTAACGTGAAAAAGAGAGTTTCCCAGAGGCAAGCTCACTTTTCCAAGGTCACAAAGTGGGCCAGTACTTAAGGCAAGGCTGACTGTAAATACCTTTGCTAACCATCACGGTGACAATCTTACAGGCAGAACTCACGCGCCATTCCCAGCACTAATCACAGCAAAGAAGGAGGTCCGAGCAAGTGAACTTTCCAAGGGAATGTTCACCCCCTTCCTCCCTTTCTCCTCACTTAGACTGACAACATTGTCTACTCATAAACAAGCAATCCTAGCAATCAGTCTCGGGCCACTGAGAAGGGAAGAACTGCAGGCAACCTCCTCAAAAGAGATGAAACAGATAGTGAAATATACCACCAGGTACTTAAAACCATGACTGATATCCAGGCCCACATGGTGGAAGAACCTCCACGTGTGTATACATACATACACACATGTGTGCATGCACATACATGCTTGCACATATACCTGTGTGTATGCACACATGCACGCACACATGATACATTTTAACACAAAAAAGGTGGCACACTTGTTTTTTACTCTGTTGGGATTTGAACCCAGGACTTCACACATGCTTAGCATATTCACTGAGCTACATTGCCAGCTCTGACATACACTTCCTCCCCTTTGATTCTGCCTTCCTGCAGTCTAAAGACAAATGCAATATCAGGGAACCCAGTAGCCATCCTAGACAGTGAAATGACCTGGAAATATAACCAGACACAGTAGAACAACACACAGGTGACAAATATTCTCAGATTCACTTATCCAGCAAACTTCTCCTGCATCCCACTGTGTGAAGAACCTGCCAAACTAAGTAGACTCAACAGCAAACAAATGAACAAAGCCCCTGCTGAGGCTGAGATGTGAGCACCAAAGGTAGGAATGCTACACAAGATGAAAATGCTACAGAAAGCAAAAAGAGCAGCATAAAAACACAGAGAGGGGAGCTTTGCTCTCTGGAGTTTGAAAGAGAAGAAAGACCCTTCTCAGATAACCCGGAAAAGGAAACACAACAAGGATGGGAGAGTCTGGCGAGTCTGAGGAGGCTGGGTTCCAAAGCAAAACTTCTGCACACTGGAGACTACAGTCTCCTGGATGTTCGGCAAGCACTCTTCAGGGCCCTTGGTTTTCTGAGACAGTGTCTGCTCCATAGCCCAGGCTAGCTTCCTACCTCAGTTTCCTGAGCTCTGGGACTGCAGACATGCACCACATGCCTACCCCTTTGTGATGTTTTAATTATGCTATTTTATGTGTAGTGTGTGTGTGCATGTGTACATGCCCGTGCCATAGAGCACATGTGGAGATATTTCAAGAATTAGAATGTTATAGTCCATTTGCAGTATGAGGTACATTTAAAGTCCATCAGTTACAGATAGCGGAGCTACTGGGCCCTCTCTCCCAGAGAGCACTGGCACAAATCTCTGGAAACTGGAAAGTTACAGAGCCATGAGGTAAGCAGAAGGCCATCCTAACGCCCAAATTATCCCTTAGATAAGGAGGTATCCTGCAACAATAGAAGGGAAATGTAAGTGACAACAAGCCTTGGCCTATGGAAGGAAATGACAGCCATCTTTGAGATAAAGAGACATTAATAACCTTCATCTTGTGTCACATCAGCACACCAGCCATTTTTGCCTTTTTCCTGCTTTATTTATTTCTACAGAACTGTATCTTAAAAACTGTCTCACTGCCACTAGTCTCTGGAATTTGCTATGATCATGAGATGACTTGAAGGAGTCAGATTGCTCCTTCCACCATCTGTGTCCCAGGGACCATCTCAAGTCACTAGGTTTAGCCACAAGCACTTCAACCAGTGGATAATCCAGCTGGCCCTCTTCGTCATTCCCAACTGGTTCCTTGGGGCTTTTGCAGGCCAGCAGGCAACTTTCTGGGACCCCTTTCCCAAGTCAATTTCGGCCTTGGAGCTAAGCATTCAGTGAGGTTAAGTTTGCAGCTTCCAAGGAAGAAACATGGAAAGGAGGGCTTGTCTGCATCAAAGAAAACATCCCCTGGATGAATGTTTGTTAGTGGTAGAGCCAAAGCTACTGTGTCTGCACCTCTACTGCCTTTCACTAGAACCCGCAACCACAAACTTCGCAGCGCACCAGGTCTACAGAACTCCAGAGCCACTAGACCTGAGAATTGTCTCTCTTTAAAACACATCGTTGCTAGGGCTAAAAATATCTCCCCTCTGCCAAGCTTCCTGCTGTTCCACTTGGTGGCTCCAAAATAACAAGAAGTGGCTTGGCAGTGATGTCATACTGTCACTGTCACTGCCTGCAGGGCTCTCACATTCTGACTATATTTAAGACCCAGCTTCATGTCACTGACATGGAAATTGCCACCTTGTGAACCAAACTGTACTGGAAAGACTTGAAAATTTATTTTCTACGAATAAGCAAGTTGTGGATGCTGCCTTCTCTCAAGGCAGAGGAAGAGCCAAGTTGCCAACAGCAAGGAGCTCCAGCTCTTCATTCCCACTGTTTCCAGAGCAGCAACATCTCCCCCAATTGGGCCACCTCTTCGGAGCTCGGTCACCCCTCCACTCAGCTGTTATCTTAGTGCTGGCCTCTGGAGCTCCTCTACTTCCCATCAGATGATGGAGCGCTAATGGACAGTGACCAAGTTTCCCTCCCCAGAGCATAATTAGCATAACCTGTTCATGAAGGTTCCGGTAATTTTATCTCCCCTTTCTGTTCTTTGCTGTAGGAAAGAGACATTTCAGATACAAGCCCCCTGCTCCTCCCAGACCTGCTGCAGACCTCGCACATCTCGATGCAGGGCTAGGGTGGCGCAGCTACTGTGGGAAACACCTGTACTGGGCACTAACAGCTCCGACCTTAACACACGCAATGTAAGCACATGCTTCCCAAGGCAGAAACTCACACAAATACACTTGCTGATCCTTCCCCCCGAATTCTGGCTCCTCAACAAAGCTAGCATCTAAGGAAAGCTTTGAGAAGCAGCAAACCAACAAGCTTCACCTGGTTTCTCCACTGCCTGTGATTACTTGAGCAATGCCTAAGGCATTGCTGCCCTTCTCCCAACACGATCATTTTCACATGGAGAAACACCTGGAAAGCCCACACTGGCCCTCGACTATAAGAGTCAGCATTCATGCAACTCCTCACGGCTTCTTCTTTTTGAGAACACAGTTCTACAGTTTCCAGTTCAGGCAGCAATGTAGCACAAATAATAAAAACCCAGAGACAGATATTGGGGTTCAACCTGAAGATCAGAAAAGCAAAACAGCCAAGTCACTAGAGAGCTCTTACCTCCATGAAACCTTCAGACTGAAAGAGAGCGAGTTCCTGTTTCATCCCGCCTTATATTCCTCTCTAGTGCTGGAATTAAAGGTGTGAGCCACCATTCCCAGGCCGCTAGTGTGGCTGCCTGGTCTGTATGGCTAACCAGTGTGGCTGTTTTGTGTTCTGATCTTCAAGCAAGCTTTATTTATTATAATACAAATGAAATATCACGACACAGCAATGTTCATGCCTCTGGCCTTCCCACTCTCCTCCCCCAGAGGAAATCTTATCTGTTGGGAAAACTCATAGAAATGAGACCTCCATCTTCTGAGTCTCAAGAGCCAGAATCAATTAGAGAAGAACAGGCAGTACCAGCACAGGCCTTAATGAGTGTGTCCTCCTACCTCCCCTGGAGTTAATGGAGGTTATATAGCTTGTTCCACTACAATCTTCATGCTCCTGACTCTCGAACCCACTCCTGAGATTACACAAGAAAACAAACAAGGAACAGAGCTACAACACAGGATTTAGTTACAGCTTTCACCTGCTCTGTCATAGAAGTGGACATGGGCTCGGCACTCAGAGCTGGAAAGTACACAAACACTGTGACAAGCCACACAGCTATAGAGACACAGCGAAGTGGGTCTGCTCAGCCTGCTGGAGAGTGAGGAGGAAGACCACTTCATTGCCAAGGATTGTCTTACTATGCCTTGCATTACTGCAGCACAACACTGAGGTGACCTCACTTTATAAATCAGAGAGGTTTACTTAGCACACCATTTGGGGGGTCCAAGAGTAACAGCCCCACTGATTGACAGACTGATGGGACTCTGATAATGACCTCATGAGAGATGATGTCACAATCACTATCTCTGTAGCCCTTGTATTTAGTTTTGGATTTTTTTTAAGATTTATTTCATTTTTATGTAATGTTATCTATCTGTGTGTATGTATTCACACGTGTTATTGGTGTCCTCGTCTGGAGCTGGAGTTACAAGTGGTTGTGAGCTACCCAGTGTGGGTGCTGGGGACAGAACTCCAGTCTTCTGCAAGAGCAGCAAGAGCTTTCAATCACTCAACTACTCCGTCCCATTTTTGGCTTTGTTTTGTTTGTTTTTGTTGAGTTTGTTCCCCTCCAACATTTGCCCTCCCTCCTCTCCTCCCCTCTCCTCTCCTCTCGGTCCCTCCCCCATCCATTCCTCCTCCCCGACCCCCATCTACTCCTCCTCTGTTTTTCTTCAGAAAAGGGTCAGTCCCCCATGGATACCAGCCAGCCATGGTGTATCAAGTTGGTGAGACTAGAAACCTCCTCTCCTATTAAGGCCAAGTGAAGCCTCTCTGGTGACAGGCCAGGCATCAATCTATTCTGGCTGGTGTGGCCTGTGCCTCCCTGCTGGTTTTGTTTTACTGACAGAGGGTTTTACTATATAGCCCAGGGTGGTTCAAACTCACTATAAAGGTCAGGCTGACCTAGAACTTGTAAGTCTTCCTGACTGAGCCTCCTGGTGCTAGAATTACAGATGCACACCACACTGCCTGGCTAGGAAATAATATTTTAAAGCATAAAGCAAGTCAGCAGTTCAGGGATGGGCTTTCTGCTATCAGGACCAAGAGAGAGATAGAGGTCTGGGAAGGTCTCTATAAAACTACCTTAATCCTTTTCAGGGGCCACTTCCTCAGTGATGCCTCTCAGCAGGCCCCTCAAAGGTTCCATACCATCTCCCAGAACTACCATGCTGGGAACCCACTTTCCTTATATATGACCCCTCGAGGGAAACTCTACCCAAACTATAGCAAAAATCATGAGCTTTACAAATGCTCTGACTTGTTTTGTTTTGTTTTTTGTTTTTCAAGACAAGGTTTCTTTCTGTAGCCCTAGCTGTCCTGGAACTCGTTCTGTAGATGAGGCCAGCCTCAAACTCACAGAGATCCACCTGCCTCTGCCACCCAGGACTGGAATTAAAGACGCGCACCACCCAGCAATGCTCAGAGCTTCTATTGCTAGAATTCTACTCTAGGAATTGAGCTGAAGGAAATATTTTTTGGAAAAAAATAATAATAATAAAGGAACGGCTTTATGAAAACCAGTATGCTCGTGCTACACTCTGAGAGCTTAGGAGGAGTGAAGGAAGAGTGACAAGCAAGGGTGTGTCCAAACCCAGTGCCCCATGGCCACAGTAGTGCGCAGACCGGTGCTGAGGCTGACTGTGAGAAACAAGGTTACTTTCCTTCAAAGCCACTGTCCACCATGGACCAGGCTCTGTAAAATGAGCATGTGCCTGAAATCCACTAGCATAAAAATGCCTCAGAAACAATCATTTCTAATTTACACCTATATGTGTGTAAATGTGTGTGAACACGTGGACCACGGTGCATGTGTAGAGGTGGGAGGGCAACATGCGGGGAGTTGGCTCTCTGCTACCACGTGAGATCCAGGGACTGAGCTCAGGTCACCATGCTCAGCAACAAATTCTGTTACCCACTGAGCTATCCTACTAGCCTTCTCATAAACAAAAACTGAAGTGTTAGCTGTGACTGTACCCACGTGGGCTGATTCAGAGAATCTTCTGTAAGAACTGTCAGTCACGTGTGACTGCATAACCTGGGGGAGGAGGGCGACACTTAAATATGATTTGAAATCTACAAAGAAACAGAAGAAAATATAAAATACATGACACAGAAATTGCAACGTGCAATGAATGGTGTCAAAACTAAGTTTAAAAAATGGACTTAAGGGCTGGAGAGATGGCCCAGAGGGTAAGAGCCACTGATTGTTCTTCCAGAGGTCCTGAGTTCAATTCCCAGCAACTACATGGTGGCTCACAGCCATCTGTAAAGAAATCTGGTGCCCTCTTCTGGCCTGCAGGCACACATGCAGACAGAACACTGTAAGCAAAATAAATAAATAAATAAATCTTTTTAAAAAATGGACTTAACAGCCGGGCGGTGGTGGCGCACGCCTTTAATCCCAGCACTCAGGAGGCAGAGGCAGGCGGATCTCTATGAGTTCGAGGCCAGCCTGGTCTACAAGAGCTAGTTCCAGGACAGGCTCCAAAGCTACAGAGAAACCCTGTCTCGAAAAACCAAAAAAAAAAAAAAAAAAAAAAATGGACTTAACAGACTGAGAATGAAGACCATGATCATGTTGGGTCCGTGGGATTTGGTACTCCTCCCATTTGGGGTTGTCCCATGGCTTTACAATTAAAAGGTAATTTTTTAAAGCCCAGAAGTAAGAGGTTTCTCAGCAAATGTCAACCGGCCAGAGATGGCAGGTTCTGCTCCAGCTGAGCATGATGGCACACACCCATGATCCTAGCATTGAGGATGCTGAGGCAGGGGGATCAGAGTTCAAGACAAGACTGGGCCATATATTAAGAACCTGCCTTAAAAATAATTATACCATACAATACATATGTGTAATTTTAACCTGGGCGCATGCAATTCAGTGTTGAGTGAGCAAATCACAAGCAGGCACAGGCTCAAGCTCACACACAGATCAGTAAACAAACAAAGAAATCATCCTCAAACTCACACACAGATCAGTAAACAAGGAAATCATCCTCAAGTTGTTTATAGCTTACTTGAAAATAAAATCTTAAGCAAAAATTAAAAAATGTCAACACTTCCAAAAGAAACCAACAACAGTAACAAATCGACTCTCCATTTTGTTCTGAAATAAAAATAACAAATACCTTCACCTTCTTGAAATGGGGGCCAGTGAACGTCCCCTAGAGGTCGTCAGCAGCCTCAGTGTCCCCTGGAGAACCTCAAAAGTGCCCATATCAGCTCGGCCTGCTGCAGCAAAGTGGGAACACTCCTGCATCCCTGAGTACCTGCCAGTACATTAAGATCTGGGCACCAGCTGTCAATCTTGGCTACAGGCTAGAATTACCTGTGCAGTCTGGGTCTCGCCTCCAGAGATTCTAACTTAATTAGTCTGGAAGGTGGTCTGGACCTAATAGTTCCCGAAGCTTCCCCTGGTGACTGGGATGTGCAGCGAGGGCTAAGTAGCAAGTTTAGTTCCTCAACTCAGAGAATTCTTTGTTAGAACATTAGCTGTATCTGAGCAACCACGAGCTAGAGGAACTCCACAGAATGACTGTAGCCTTGAGATGGAGGGATAAATGACTTTGGTGGACCAACACCACTCATGGTGCCAGCTCTGGCTAAGGATGTGTGCAGAGGCCTCTGACTTGATAAATTTCAGCAACAGTTCTTCATAAAATCTAAAAGGATGAGACTGTTTTGCCCTGGCTTTCCAGAGGAGAAGCATTGGGTGCAAAGTGGCCATCTAAGATCCCACATCCACAAGTGGAAAAGGCTCCTGTGTGGATAAGCATTTCCTGGTTCTTGGGAGGCTGAGTAAAGAGGGTTCTGAGTTCAATGCCAGACTAGATTCAATACACTGAGTTCAAGAATATCAAGAATGGTCTGGGCTATTTCCCAAGACTCTGTCTTTAAAAAAGCAAAAACAACCAAAAAAGACTAAAATGAAGCAAGACTAAGCTCACACCTGCCCTACATCACGCCACACTTCCACCTGTGCAGAGCCAGAACACTGGAGCACAGGAACATTCAGACAAAAAGTTAAAGACTGTGTTTATACACCCCACCCAACCTGCCAACCCTGTTCAATTCAAGCACCTAGGTTAGAATTGACCTTGTTCTGTGTATTTCTCATTGTCAAAGCTTAACACATTACAGCCTTTCCTTGAGAGAAAACAAATGAACAAGGTTAACTATCAATTCTTGAACATTCCGGTAGCTCTGGTGAGCAGCTTCCCCTAAGATATGTTGCCCTGTCCTGATGGGTGCCTCGTCCTCATGCTTGGTCCAGCACGCAAGTCCCTGCTTTCAGCTGCAAGTCGTTAAAGACCCGGCTGCTGTTGCTGAGCACAGAGCAAAGATGGAGAAAGGCAGGACTATTAGTTCATCACACTAAACAAATAAAGCAGCCAGTAGCCTGAATGAGGAGAGGCAGAGGGAAGGGCGTGTGCCAGCAGAGTCAGGGTAACTAGACACACAGTAGGAAATCAGATGATCAAGTGGGGTATCAGGTCAAGAGGCCACGAAACATACAACCTGCAGTGCTTTGGCAGGTATTCATGGAGATAGTGCCGCCCCTGCCAGTGTGGGGAATAAGTATGCAGGGATGCCTGGCATCACAGTGGGGCCAACACACAGAATACAGTCATTTTGGAACATCTAAAGAACCTAGATATAATGGAGAAGAACTACCATGGCAAGTCTACAGTCACAGCCCACCATGGGAGGACCTCCTCCAGCCCCCTAAACCTCCTACATTTCAGACAAAGAAAAGATGCCATCTCCTGAACATGGGCAGCATGTGAGCCAAGGCTGAGAGCAAGAGTGGTACCCATGGCTGGGGAGGTGAGGTGAGGCAGATGGGCCTAGCCACAGTCTGTTACGGACCCTCTAGTCAACGTGAGAGAAGATTAAGCCTGATAATGAAGCCAACCACATGAGAAAAAGGAGAGGTGGGGAATCAGGTCTCCATGACACCTAGAGCCCTTCAGCTATCTGGCCATTCTACTGCCCTCCTGTCACCCAATGGATAACAGCTCTCACTAGCTAAAGTTGTAGTAGAGGGTTGAGGGATTTTCAGAAAGCCCCACTTCCCAAAATGTGACCAGAACAGTCTTGGGACAAGTAGCAAGCAAGTTCCCTGAAACTGAACAGAATTGCCCAGCTGGCATTTCTCAGTCTACAGGAGAAGCACACGGGAGTTCACAAAGGTGAAGGTCATGGAGAGAGCTGCTGATAGCACCAGAACACCTAAGTCCAAGGGCACCTGAGAGAGTGGCTGGTTCTTAGATATCCCCACTGCAGTAGCAAACCCTCAGGTTGGTCATCTACCAGAGCATGCTGACATCTCTTGGGAACAAATCGGAGAAGTTATGGGTGAAGGGACAGGCTCAAGAGTAGTCCCCTGCACCGCGTGCTTCCCCAGCTGGGGTGGGGCCACTGTGTGTCACCCCACTGAACGTCTCAAAGGAGGAAAAACTGGAGGTGGAAGCAGGCTGCGGGAAGTCCGAGGGCTAACAGCCTCACCTAGTTTTTGCACAACAGGAGAGAAGTCCTGACAACAGGACGGGGAGGGAGTTCACAGAGGACACAGGAAGCAGCTCTCCAAGCAATGCTTTAGAGACAATCCAGCACCTTCTTCTGGCCCCCATAAGTACCAGTAATGCACTTGGTACACTTAATACTCAGATATACATGTAAGCAAAATAGTCATACATATAAAAAATCTATTACTATATATATAGTAGCACTTGAAATCAGGGATGGTGATCCCTCTATAAGTTCTGTATTGTACAGTATTGTTTTGGCTATCCTGGGTATTTTGTTTTACCATATAAAGTTGAGTATTGTTTTTTCAAGGTTTGTGAAGAATCATGTTGGGATTTTGATGAGTACTGCATTGAATATGTTGATTGTTTTTGGTAATATTGCCATTTTACTATGTTAGCCCTACCTATCCATGAGCATGGGAGATCTGGTAACAAAAACAGACAGATGGATCAACAGAATCTAATCGAAGACCCTGACATAAATCCACATACCTATGAACACCTGATTTTTGACAAAGAAGCCAAAATTATACAATGGAAAAAGGAAAGCATCTTCAACAAATGGTGCTGGCATAACTGGATGTCAACATGTAGAATGAAAATAGATCCATATCTATCCCCATGCACAAAACTCAAGTCCAAATGGATTAAAGACCTCAACATAAATCCAGTTACACTGAACCTGGTAGAAGAGAAAGTGGGAAGTAGCCTTGAACACGTTGGCACAGGAGACCACTTCCTAAATATAATACCAGTAGCACAGACACTGAGATCGACAGTTAATAAATGGTACCTCCTAAAACTGAGACACTTCTGTAACGCAAAGGACACTGTCAATTAGACAAAACAGCAGCCTATAAAGTGGGAAAAGATCCTCACCAATCCTACATCTGACAGAGGGCTGATCTTGAAAATATATCAAAATACCAAATAATCCAATTAAAAAATGGGGTACAGATCTAAACAGAGAATTCTCAACAGATGAATCTCAAATAGATGAAAGACACTTAAGAAAATGCTCAACATCCTTAGTTATCAGGGAAATACAAATGAAAATGACTCTGAGGTTCCATTTTACACCAGTCAGGATGGCTAAGATCTAAAACACTGATGACACCTTACGCTGGAGAGGATGTGGAGTAAGAGGAACACTCCTTCATTGCTGGTGGGAGTGCAAACTTGTACAGCAACTTTAGAAATTGTTATGGTGCTTTCTTATTAAATTGGGAATCAATCTACCTCAAGATCCAGCTATACCAACATTAGGCATATACCCAAAGGATGCACACTCAAACCACAAGGACACCTGCTCAACTATGTTCTTAGCAGTATTACTCATAATAACTAGAACCTGGAAACAACCTAGATGTCCCTCAAATGAGAAATGGATAAAGAAAATGTGGCACATTTACACAATGGAGTACTACTTAGTTATAAAAAATGATGACCTCATGAAATTGGGAGGCAAATGGATGGAACTACAAAAAAAAATCATCCTGAGTGAGGTAACCCAGACCCAGAAAGACAAACAGGGTATGTACTCACTCATAAGTGGTTATTAAGTATAGGATAACCAACCTACAATCTACAGCCCCAGAGAAGCTAGATTACAAGGAGGGCCCGAAGAGGAATGCCTGGATTTCCCTGGAAAGGGGAACTAGAAAAGATTTCCTGGGTAAACTGGAGCAGGGGTTGGGGGATGGAAAGATGGGAACTAGAGGAGTGGGTTGGGCAGGCTGGGTGTGGGAGGTGTCAGAGCAGGATGGAGGGGAGAGTAACAAAAGAGACTTCTTAATGGGGGTGCATTTGAGGGTTAGGGAGAAACCTGGTGCCAGAGAAACCCCCAGGAATCCATAAGGATGACCCCAACTAAGACTCCTCACAATGGTGGAGAGGGTGCCTGAACTGGTCATCTACTGGAAGCAGGTTGGTGATTTCCCTAATTGCCATCAAAGATGCTCTATCCGGTAACTGATGGAAGCAGAGGCTGAGAAACCTATTTACTGAACCAGCAAAAATGGTCTGCCATGGTCTCGGTCTGTCATGGTCTCGGTCTGTCTGTCTCTCTCTCTCTCTCTCTCTCTCTCTCTCTCTCTCTCTCTCTCTCTCTCTCTCTCTCTATCATCTTTTTTCATTTAAGATTTATTTATTTTTATTTTATGTGCATGTATGCCTGTGTGAAGGTGCCAAATCACCTGGAACAGGAGTTACAGACAGTTGTAAGCTGTCATGTGGGTACTGGGAATTGAACCCATGTCCTCTGAAACAGCATTCAGTGCTTTTAACCACTGAACTCTCTCTCCAGCCCCATGGTCTCTCTTTTTATACATGTGATAATTCATTGAAGTTTTCTTTTCCCCATTTTACAACTAAGAAAACTAAAAGAGAGGTTAAAACTCACCCACAGCTACATAACTAGCAGGGAACAAAACCACACCCTGATTTTCATGAAGTCCGATGCCAGAACCTGGCCCCTATGCCACTAAACCACCTGCATTATAAATCCTGCCACCTGAGCTGGGGAGTAGCATTGGGGGTTAGGGGAGGGGGGCCCAGAAAATACATGCGTCTCAGCCTATGAAAGTCACTGCCCCAGAGTGACTGTGCCACACAGCCCTCTTAATCCCCAAGCAATAACTGCCTGAGTAGGCCACCTGGCCACCACCACGGCCACCACCACGACCACCACCTGGCCACTACTGCGTCCCTTTTTGGAGTGTTAGTCCATTTTCCAGATGTCTTCTGCCTACAAACTGCCAACCTCCAAATCCCTTAAACAGTTCTTCATGTGTGCCTGGGAAGGCTTCATATTTAAAAACGTGTGTAGGATAAAAGCCTCCCTAGGTCACCACAGGGAAGAGTGCTCAGTACAGAACACATGCACAGCTGCTTGAGGGGCACCCCAGGCACCCCAGGAATCCCACGGCCTTCCTCCTCTATCCACATCAGCACAGATGAGAAGCACACGCTGACAGAAGCTCAGCTAGCCACCCAGAAACACATTTCCAGGCATGGAGCCAGGGGTTGAGGCTAAGCTGACTTCCTAACACAAGCCCCGCCTGTTACTGATGCTCAGAGCAGTGTCTCTGAAGACAAGTCCTTAGAGCCAACATTACACTGCAGAGCTCCAGTGAGGTCAGGGGAGATGAGAGGCCAGGTGAGGAAATATGCAGCTAGGAACCAATCTACTTCTGCCTCTGACATGGCTCCGATGGCCTAGAGCAGGGGTTCTCAGCCTTCCTAAAGCTGAGACCCATTAATACAGTTCCTCATTTTGTGGTGATCTCCCCCAACCATTAAATTATTTTCTTTACTACCTCATAACTGTAATTTTGTTATTGTTATAAATCATCATGTAAATATCTGTGTTTCCTGATGGTCTTAGGCGACCCCTGTGAAAGGGGTTGTGACCCACGGCTCAGAACCACTGCCCTGGAGCTGCATGTTAGGATGCAAAGGGGAGAAGTTCAAAATATGGAATGCAGACAGGAGGTCACAGGTACATAAAAATCACTCACACCACAGCACTGCACCTAATTCTGGGTGCCTGGTATAGGCTCTGTACATGCTGCTCCCCTGGCCTGATTCAAAGCTGTTCCAAAGAACCACAAGTGTTACAGTTTTAGACAGAAATGTCCCCCACAGTATCATGTTTTAGTACTGAGTCTCCAAGTGTGGCCATGTTTGGGAGGGTATAGAACCTTT